>NC_135861.1:25697830-25997830 GCF_031162955.1 Sander vitreus | reverse complement strand
CAGCAAAGCATTCGTAGAGGAGATCTGTACTGCGGTTTCATGGTTTACTTAGCGGCGGATTTGTGTTTTTTAAGGTGCTGGAGCCCTGTTGATGAACATCGGAAGTAGACACACATCACCCACCTCCCTTGGCGGAGCAGGTTTGTCTTGCTGTTCTGTTGCATGTGGACTCAGATGTGTGATGTCACAGCAGTGATTTGGGGCTTTGCTTACACCTACAGCTGAAGTTAACAGAGTGCTGTTAGAGGACAAGGCTGATGTGAAGTGCATGATAATATGTTTGGCCACAGACAATGCCTTCTGATGAGTCATCTGGTCCTTTGATAGTGGAGCCCTGTCCAGTGAATATGTTCACTCTGATTGGCAGGGCAAGCTTGAAGCTTGTGTGAAATACAACCTGTTACTATTATACCTCATGTACACTTTCACAAAGCTACATAGAGACGAAGGTTAAGGCACAATGTGTCATAGAGCACACAGTGGTGGAAAGTAACTAAGTACATTTAGTCAAGTACTGTACTTCAGTACAAATTTGAGGTACTTGTACTTTAATTGAGTACGTTCTTCTCATGCAACTTTATACTTCAACCTTACTACATTTCAGAGGGAAATATTGTACTTTTTACTCCACTATAAATATTTGAGAAGTTAAGTTACTTTACAATTGTTTTTTGCACACATAACACATTAGCGCATTACAGCTGAAATGATTAATTGAATAACAGAATATGTATAGGCAACTATTTTGATAACCGTTTCATGGTTACGGCTTTTATAATTTGAGGATTTCCTTGTAGATGTTTAAATGCATTTTTAATCATTTTGAGGTTCAGACTGTTGGTTGGACAAAACAAACATTGTGAGGGTGTCACTTTGGGCTCTGAGTATCTGTGGTGGCGTTTCTCACTATTTTCTGAATTTTTACCAATTTAAACTGTCAATCGATTAATCGAGAAATAATCAGCAGATTTATTCCATAATGATAATAATCATTAGTTGCAGTTATAAACAGTACAACCGCAACAGTACAATCATGGTTTCATATTAATGCACGAGAAATAATAATCTAATGATATAAACTGTTTTTTAACTGTTTTTTATGATATATACAACTGTTTGACAGTCACATGGGGCATTGTTCTGCATTGAGCACTTTCAATCCTTTGAGTACATTACATCATACTTACTTACTTTTACTTAAGTAGCATTTTCAATGTTTACAGCGTAGGGTTAGTACTTCTACTTAAGTAAAGGATCGGAATACTTCTTCCACGACTGCACAGAGCACACAGTGCGGGGGTCAGAGGGCGGATCCGGCATTGCAAATCTGGCACAAATTACACGCCTGCAGCAGCCACCAGTAGTCTGAGGGAATTCCGAATAGGAAGCTGTGAGAAGTCCTCATCGGCTCAAACACCACACACTCTTTCAAGAGGATTTGGTTGTAGTGCCTCCCCAAGTGGAACAACTGGGTGCGCTGGCTAACCAGAGATCGGTTTTTTTAAGCTGTATTTTAAATGTAGACATACTCTACAGGACAGCCAGAATCAAATTCTTGTAAGGTAGTTTTATTCTGCCGCTGGATCATTTTATAGACTCAGCAGTGATTAGAAGACATAGGGAAAGGCTCTCTCTATCAATCTTTTATCACCTTTAAAACAATTATAAATCCCTAGAGAAGTCTGCCATGACAAAAAAAAAAGAAGAAGAAAAAAAAAAAAACAGGCTTGTAAAATTTTAAAGAGATTTTAAACAACTGGCAAATTCATCTGTTTCAATACACAGCTTATTATTTTCAGCCTGGTTACAGTAAAAACTAATAGAGCAATTCATCTTTTAAATGTGTACGACACTATATGGTACAGGCGTAGACGAGACCACGCAACACATAAGTAAAACAATTTGGTGGGATGCCAAAAGTAAAAACAATGTCACCGCGATCCTCTCTGTATCTCCAAAACTGAATTTAAGCATTTATAAAAAAAAAAATCTACGAATAATATGTTGTCCACATCATGCACACAATACATTGCTGCATAGAGCCCCCCAAAGGGTCCCTCCAAATACCATTCAAAAGGGCAAAACATTTTGGAACGACTAGAACTACTTGAACTGTTTGCACATAAAAAAAAAATAAAAAAAAAATAATTCAATATCAATCAGCATTCTTTTATATTCTTTCTTAATTAGTCATATTGTTCTTGGTTACAGCAATTAAAAATAATCTTGTTTTGTAGCGATGTTGCAAGAGAGAAACTATACTGAGCAGAGGAAATCAAACCCTTCTTAGAGCATCACCAAATCTCATCGAAACACAAAGTAGTCACCACAAGTTCATTTTGCTAAGTTATCACTGAGCAATACAAACAACAGACTGCAAGAAAGTGTATGAGAATTGACACAGCTACAAACCATTTGGAAAAAAAAAATGGCCACAAACACTTCCTCTTCTTAGCCCCCAAAACCTCCTTGATCTGTTTAAATCCTCAAAGATAAAAGCGTACAGAACCACCCATGGAAACCTCTCCACGGAGCAACAGGTGCAATATATTTTTTTTCATACCGGTATTGCGTGTCAGAAACCCTTTGAGGATACGGTTACTTCCAGACAGTGAGCGAGCCACAGGAAGTCTTCTCACACGCGACGATTCAGAGGAAAAATTTAGAGTCCTTTAGGGCCGGTCGGTAAAAGCTGCCCTCAGGTCTCCCTTCATTTCCTCGATGGCCACAAAGGGAGACCATCAAGCAGCTCGGAGCTCGCATTGTGAAGGCGCATGACGTCGGAAAAGGCCTTGTCTCTCTGCAATGCCCTGTGATGTATATTTTACTTACATTATTCTGCAAACCTACATTTCCTTCCTCCAAGACAGAGGGGCAAGGGAACTGACTTGATTTAATAAGCCGGGCCCTGTCTCAAGTTCGATACCAACAACCAACATGTACCTTAAGATTATTCATCACAGCAGAACAAACCATTATCGTCATTGTTTTACATGTTTAAGGAAGGCAAAAGGCTGCCATCTAATTTATTTACTGTAAGTGGAACACGTGTACTCTTAAAGCATCAGGGACAGCCATCAATCAGCTTCTTTTTACAAAAAAAATTGTAAAATCATTTCATCTGATGGTACTTTAAGGAAGTGAGAAAAGATTTTGGTTTAGGTAGGTTCTTATATGAACTGACATGGACGACAGCAGCAAGACTGGAAAATGACATGAGGGATCCAGAGACGACGAGTAAGAAAGACTGATGACGGGAAGAAGGGGCAGACTTGGCAAGACCCGACAACATCTTGCATTTTGACACAAGACGTCAGCCTGATGTTCTTCTAACACCTGAGTCATTCTGCAAACCATCTGCTCTACACGCTCCTCTCTATTACCTTCATGTGCTGTCTGAAACATCACAATCAAAGTTGACTGTGCATAAGATTTTATAAAGTGCTGATACCTTGTTGCAACATTTGGTCCTACTTAATTATTAGTACTTTTACAGGCTCGTTTTAGTTATTGAAATAATTCACATTTCCTCCTCACATTCTGATCTAAATTAGTACTAGTGCCACAAAAAAAAAAAAAAAAGACTGACTACAGGCACCTTTTGATGTAATTTCAGACTAAAATAACTCCAACGTGTGACAACATTTAAATCTTTTCCCAGAGCTCAGTAGAACGAGCTCCAAAGGTGCACTTGAAGGAAAGCCACTGGTGGATTCAATAAGCCTTTTTGTTCATAGAACACATTTTGACATGTCACCGCAAGGAAAAGCATGTGTAAGTAAAAAAAAAAAAGAAAAAAAAAAAGAATGATAGCTGAATTCCATTAAGCTGCTTCAGTTCCAGGGTCCTGGTGTTGCACATGCTGGCTCACTGCCACAGTGTACTGGGACACTTGAACGTAACAGATGTAACACTGTTAATGCTTTTCCTACTATGACAGGTCAAAACATCTGCTGTGAAAAGAGCCTCAACATTTCCAACCATCTTTTCTATGTAGTAAGGGTGTGCAAAAAATAAATAAATCGATTCATATTTCTTTTTTTTTCTTCTTTTTTTTTAATTGTAGGTCTACTGCAATCACATGGGAAAAGTAACTACATTACATACTGTGAATTGATTTTTTTTGTAAATCGAGAATCGTTTTTGAATCGAAAATGGATTTTGAGTCGAATCTTGAGCCTAAAAATCGATATCGAATCGTGACATTTTCTGAATCGTGCACCCCTACTATGTAGTGTCACTAAGCCCTTACTAATAATGTCATTTCTGCATTTGCTGTGCAAAAACAAATGGCAGGATGGCGCTGTGATGTACAAGAAAATAACTGCAGGAAAAGTATCATTTAAATTACTTTTTATGTGCAAGAACAACTGAAGATTATTAAGTATTAAATGACCGACTTGATAATAATGTTTAATTTCCAAAAACACAACTTTACACACACATAAGCAACCTTTAAATTACATTTCTGTGGTTTCAAATGACATGTGTTTAACTAAAGAGTTACATTTCCCCCTGCTGGTAAATTCTTTGCTGTGCAGTCCTGTAGAAATATTTCTATATTCTAGATGTGTTATTCCCATTATTATAGTTGTATCCCCTGTATATGTATAGACTTGGGAACACACACTTAGTTAGCTCAAGCTCTGATTACCATATAAGTTCAGGAATCTGAGTGTGTATTAGACTCAGGATACAGAGAAAGTTAGGTTAAGATCTTCCTCTGGCCTTTGGGCCAGTATTTTTCCTTGAATTTTCTTCAGTCCCCAGCTGCAACAGAAGAGAGAAAAAGCTGTGTGTGTGTGTGTGTGTGTGTGTGTGTGTGTGTGTGTGTGTGTGTGTGTGTGTGTGTGTGTGTGTGTGTGTGTGTGTGTGTGTGTGAGCCACCTGAGCCAAGTCTCTGAAAACTGCTACTCCAGCATCACCGCAGATCAGGCATCGAAGCTCCCAAGTAAGTGCTGAGGTCCGAGACGTTTGATTTGATGAGCTTGGCTGGGATGGTCGACATGTTCAACCTCTGATACGCAGCGAACCTGTGACAGCCTCCAAAAGAGTAGTAGTAATTCCCCCCCTCTCTGCCTTTGATCCAGAGCACATCGATGGGAGGAACAACACTGATGTCTGCTGTCTCCTGGAAGGAAGGACAAACTGATAATTAATTTATACTGCAAGTGTGCAGCAGATATTATGCAAGTATTGCAAAGAAAAGTCTTGAAAAAAAACTGTAATGTTACAAAAATATATGATACCCTATACTGTAATGATGAAGAGGGAAACTACAGTATGAGTAAGAAGCTAAATGTTACTACAAACATGATCCTGTAGAAATATTGTAAGAACATTATAGGCAGTGGTGGAGGTAGTACTCAGATACAGAAAAAATACAGAATTATTATGAGCAAATTGTACTTTAAGCTTCAAAAGTAAAAGTACTCATGATACAGAATGGTCCCTTTCAGGGTCTGGTTGATTATTAGATTATTATAACAAAGTTCTAGCTAGTAGAGGTGGAGCAAATTTGAAGTACTTTAAATAATATTGGGTAGTTGAATGTATACAAATGCATCCAGGGTCAAGACTGAACCCCAAACTACCAAACAAACATTACAGAATCTATATTCATTTTAATGTTCATATATATTTTCTGTACATTTTATTTCGTCACATTATGGCCTGGTGCTGTGTATGTAATTATTGTGGAAAATACTAAATATCATCATACATTCATAAATCATTTTAATTTATTCATTCATTTTGATTACAAGCTAAAAACGTTGGAATCTGCCTAAAAAATAGTAATAGACAGATAGAGAGATAGATAGAGTACTTTATTAATTTAACTGTTACAGCAGCTTAGAGTATTAATACAAGATAAAACAGCAACAAAATATACTTTTTTTATAATTATTTTATAAGCAATAATAAGTTATAACAATAACTTAAATAAAAAGTGGGTTTGAAAAAAGTGTTTTACTATACATAAGGTGGACATTAGCTAGTGCAAGTGGTGTTGAGTTGTTGCAGTTATGGATCAGATCATTTAAAGTATAAAATGTGTTCGAAATCCTTGAATGTAAAATCATCTTTATGTCAATATAAAACCTCTACATTGCCATAAATATGACAGTGGTAACGTTAATAGAAGAGGAATGAGATCAAATTCAAATAGCACAAATATTCACATGAACCTGCATAAATATGATTTTACATTGGGGAGCTAATCCACAGCAGTGTTGTAGGCCAAGCATTTTATTGGATCTTAATGCCACCTTAAAGCGCACATAAAACATTGTTACCTTTATTGTTTTCATCAGAGCCTCAACTTTCAGCTCATCCAGTACCGGAGGAATCGGTCTGACGATGACTTCCATCGGGACGTTATGGACCTCGTCGAGGCTGTCCGAGTGAATCGACCTGTTGTTTTTAACGTCCGCCGCGCCACACTGAGTGGGCATTTCCGACATGTTTCTACAGGTTAAAACCGATAGTTTCACTCGAGTTGGTTTAGTGCCGTGCCAAAACCGAAACATTTACCTACCGACAGTAGACGGGATATTTGCATAGACAGTGAAAGGCTCTGTCAGTGTCACTTCCTGGCTGCTAGGTTTGCTGCATTCATGTAGCGTCGGAATATTCGTAATAATTTGTAAAATGTACGTGAACCTCAACTCGGAACAACAACTCGGAAAGTCGGCGAAATTTCTACTACACGACTTGCCGAGTTGGGGTCATATAACGCAGTAGCATGGCAGACTAAAGTACTTGTTAGGTTGATACTAAAATATTTTTTTTATTCACGTATTGCATAATACTTTTTTGTTCACATGTCATTTGTAATATAGTATTAGGTTGTACCCGTTAGTTGCTGTCCAAGTACAGTGGCTTAGATTAGATTAGTTAGAAAAGTTGTTTGTTAGCATTTACCCTGATAACTGTAGATAACAAGTCAGGTAAAGCAATATATATATATTTTTTTTTTGGCTTTTATTGCCTTTATTGATATGACAGCTTAGTCAGAAAAGTGGGAGAAAGAGGGGGATGACACTACATAGAAATACTGGAAACAGCTATTAACGCATTGTTTAAACGCTCTGAGCAGTAAAAAAATAACACATCTTCGTTGTCCGTCCATATTTTTTCCCATATTAGGCTATGACTATAAGCCATGCAAGCCAATGAACACACCAAAGTCTGAAGAACGACTTCCCAACTCGGTAAAGGGGACCATCCAAGGAGCACGTGAATGCAGCATTTGATTACGTGATGCCTAGTAACTTTAACAGAAAGTTTTCATTGGTCCTCGGCGCTGTCAATCACAAATGTAAGTTACAACCATGGTTACAACGCCCTCTCTGATCGGTTGATAGTTGGAACTAGATTACATTTGGCATTCAAAGGGCCGTTCGCAATTAGCATAAATGTTGTTGGACAGCCCTTTGTTGTCAAAATAAGAGATAGTATGATAATGCCTGGCCTACAACACTGCTGTGAATTAGCTAGCTCAGTTAACGTTACCCAAATAATTGCAGTTAGCCTAACATTAGCATAATTCTGTTTGTTTTTTGCCACTTGGGGACAGCAGAAACAAACTGTGTGCCCACCATTGACATATCATCTCATTTTAAGTTGATATGGTGAACTTGTTAGCAAGCTGTTGCTTACACATCCAGCAGTTACAGCAGCAACATTATCATTAATTCCGAATCTTGCTTTTTTCCACGTGAAGAATGTAAGTTCAATATTTACAAGTTTGTTTTTTATAGCTCTTTTACCAACTCCTGAATGAAATATCTGTCTCTTTAGCTGCTAAGTGCTCCACTGTGTTCAGCAGCTAGTCGCTAACTGTGTCTTTCTGCTGTTTGGTGCTGAACAGGTAGGGGTTGTAGAGATTTTCCTGTCTGCTGCAGATGAAAACAAGGCAATGAAAGCGGTGAGAGGGAATTTAAAATTTAAGTTGAGGGTTGGGCACCTAAATAATTAACTGAAACTCACTACAAAGCCATGTAACTTTTTTTAACTCATTGTAAGGCGACCTTGGCTATTTTGAAAGGCGCCCTAAAATGGGAGCTGCTGCTGATTCATATTCTGTAGATTCATCACTACAAGCGACCCCATTTACATTGTTTTCACATTGCCATTTAGTAAAAAAAATATAAATTATAGCCGCTTTAAATATTCTTTCCTTTATTTCTTTTATAGTCCTCAACTCAAACTGTACCTTGAGCAACTAAGTGTTATTTATCTCCTGTAATCAGTGATGCAAAGTCACAAATTACATTTAATGTTAATAGTACAGTACTGGAAAAGACTTGACCCTTTTCTGTTGTTGACAATGGCTTTACTCCCTTATGGTTTGGGATCCCACAGACCGCAATGCTGTTTGTCTCAAAATAATAATAGAACTTACTAAATTAATAATTTCTTTCTCTAAATATGCTGTTTTTTAATCTCTGTCCTGATCTTATTAAAACCCAATGTAGAGAGGTATTACCATGGTATCCCTTCCCTTTGTCACAAACTGGGCTTTCACTTTTGATGAAGGGGACAAAATATGAAAAATCTATTCCTTTTGTTTGGCGGTAGCTGTTGTAGTATTTCATGGCATGTACATGTAGTACCAAATACACACTTTACCCCTTTTGGTATAATTACTTTTTCATTTCATGGCCAAACAAATTCACTCCAGCAATTAGTCATGCAGTTGAAAAGAGTCGCTGCAAGCCCAGAATCCTTTGGTGACAATAGTTTTTAATGAGGTCAGTGTTTTGTACTGTCGACTGTTGCGTGATATAGGCTTCTTCCATCAAAGTGCACTACTTGGTGTTATTCTATTTTTCCAGAGATTTCAAAGAGCCAGCCAGGTTGCTGTGGTTACAAAAAGGACGTCTGGGCCCGCAGCTTTGCACAGGTAAGTGGAAAGCTTCAAAGATCTGTGTTAGCGGCGCGGAAACAGAACTATTGTTGTTTTCTCCAACCCACAGCTACGGCATCTTCTAATGAGACAATTAAAAAGGATTTCTTGGACAGTAGAGGCAGGCCATTATATTGAATTATTACAAATACTTTGAACTACAATGGCAGCGCCTTTTGTGTTTATTAATTGGTCACACGGGGATCAGTTACAACATGAAGAAGGTCTATATATAGTACTGTATATAATCATTAACAGTGGTATCAGTACATTATATATCATTGTGGAATAAAATTGAACAAAATGCACCCTGTAATTTAGGTGCCGCAGCGAATGTTATCTACTTTTTCGCCCTATTGTCAAGTCGTAGTTTTGCAGTAACAGCACCAATCTGTTTATAATTTCCCCAAAACAGCTTAGCTTTGAAATCCACCTTACATTTTCTACTTTTCTTTCTTAAAGAGCATCTTAGTTGACACCAGTATAGCATAAAAACAACAAAAAAACTCCAATTAGACTGTAATATGCTGACACGGCTCGTGCAGCTGGCTGACTTGGTGCTTCTGTTTTGAATAACTGCAGTATAGTAATATAATAATATGTATGGTGACATATCCCCCCTGGGCATTCACTACTTTATACAATGTCAATTTCAACTCGCTTCTTTGCTGTCAATCTGAAACCACATCATCATGCACCAAAGGAAACCAGCATCACATGAAGAGAAGAGAGCCTGCCAGTCTAAGCATATAGACATGTAAATCATCTCCAGTGCTGAGGTGTGTTTGGAGTCCCACTACACTCTGCATGACCCTCTGCTGTCACAGTAGGACTGTATTCTAGTTGCTAACATATCTCAATTACTTAGATTGAGTTAGTCACACAGGTACAGCGGCAGGTCATGGAAGAACAGTTCCCACATAATGATTTGCTGTTAATATTAGATTTCAGTCCCTGTGGGATTGTCACACTTAGAGCAGCTGGAGAAAATTACCTGCCAGCTTTCCGACAGGGAAGTGAGCTATATTTATTTATACCTTCCCCTTTTACACGTTGACATGCTTTTAAAGTGATAATTATTCTGACTGCGATTTTCATTCTTCAAACTATAGCTTTGTGATAGATGAATGTGTCTGAAATCATGACACGGTTTAGCAACAGTGGATGTTGCTCTGTTTGCAGCTGAGTGTGTGGCTGATTTGTTCACTGATGATGTTCACGCTGATTTGTTCACTGATAACTGGTGGCTCTCGCTGCCTAAACCTATGAAATTATTTTCTGCACTATCTCCTTCTAGTACATCTGCCCAGAACGGGATTTCTGCTTAATGATCTTCCTTGCCTTGAAATAAATTTGCTCACCCAGAGATAACTGGTGCTTTGGAGTGAGGTTATTTAGATGTGGATTAAGCTGTACGCTGTCTTTTCATTTGCACTTCAGTTAATTAACTTTACCCTAAAAACAGAGGCCGAATACATTTTGTTTTCCCAGCTTAAATAACACCATAGAAAGCCACAAAAGCATTGTTAAAATGATCTTGTTTATCTTTTAAACAGATGATAAATACACAGTATCACATCTGTAATTCCTTTGCTAAACTTGTTTCTACATGTATTGTATATGAAGAGAAAAAAGGAGCTATTTAAGGAGTGCCCTCCTTGACTTTTGCTTGAGTGCCGATGACAAGTTGGATATCTTCGATGCATAAAAATGCGATTTTGACATGACTTCAAAAAGAGAAGCATACGGATGAGGTGGACCCTCTGCCAACGGGAGACGAGGAAACAGATGGGTTTTACACAAACAGCACAAACATCAAGAACACTGAGTTAAAGAGCTTGGCAGTCTCACTTGATGAAACAGTGAGGAATGGAGGCGCTTTTAATGAGCATCTCTCCTGTGATGCAGAATGTGAAAAGACAAACTGTTAGCTCTTAAAGGGGCAGTTACAGTTGGTTGGCCCTGACTGGTTGAACCGAATGGTTTCACTAACCTCTTGTTGAGTGACTTTGGTCAGTACACATGCAGATTGGTTATAATATGGAGAAAATAAAACGGCCTAGGGCAGAATATCTCCTTCAGTTGGATTATCCAGTTGAACCGAAGGCACCGCCACCGACCATACAAACAAAGGTTGTTGTTGGATTGTTAATGCTGACAGTTGGTGATCAGCCAACAGATGGCGCCAGATGTATGGGAAGGGTCAGAGCAAAGGCCTGCACCAGTTTAAGGAGTGGTGAATCAAGTAATGATAGTTTTTCTAATTACAAAGATGACATGTTGTTTGCTACAGTATGTCACCTGTGAGCAACTGGGAGACACCAACAGAGAAACCAATAGTGAATTCGAAACAGTGAAACACATTAAGAATATATTGTTTACCCCATATTTTTATTGGACTGCATTTTTTTATTTATTTAAATGAATAGATTCATAACTACTCTACTTCTCTATGAAATGTCAAATGAAGCGAAAAATGCCCATCACAAGTTTAGAAAGCTCAAGGTGACGTCTTCAGATGTCTAGTTTGTCTGACCAACATCCAAATTAAACCCAATTATATTCAAGGCCAAACTATGTAAAAGCAGCAAATACACAGAGACCCAGTAAATATTTGGGATCATTGCTTGAGTAAACAACTGAAATGATAAATCGATTATCAGAAATGTTGCAGATGAATAATCTGTTGATTGGCTATTCGATTTCTCAACTAATTGTTTCAGCTCTAATGATATTTCTCTGTGCAGGGTAGCAGATCAGATTTTTCAATTCAGTTCAAATAACTTTATTTATCCCCTGGGGGCGATTTAAAAGCATGAGGAGTCATTCTAAGTAGAAAATATAATAAATACACACAATGCCATATACCAAAATAAATACACTTAAAGTGCGAAGGGCAATAGAGAAAAAGCAACAACAAACTTTGTATGAATCCTAACAAATACTTGTATTATTGAGGATTCATTTACGATTAGAAAACATTTTCTTTATTGATTGATTGATTGATTGATCTTTAAGAAAATAGTATTTACAATGGGATTTACAATCCTTCAGCCTAAAGCCCCAGAGACATTCAGTCCACTTTCACATAAGACAAAGAAAAACAACAAATATTTACATTTCAGAAGCCCCAGAGACATTCGGGTATTCCTGCATAACAAACAATTATTTGATTATGAAAATTGTTGCTGATTAATAACCATCATCATCATCATAATAACTGACTTATCGGTTCAGCTCTAAAATTACATTGTGCTTGCTGTGTCACGTGAGAGCAACTGAAAGACACCCGTTGCAACTAAATTCCACTACTGAATTTGAAAAGGTCAAAAACACCCATTACGGATATAGTTTCTGCTCCATGTTCTTTTTTTGCCTGTCATATTAGCAGGAGATATAATTCGCCTGTGCAGGGTAGCAGTTCATACTTTGAATAAATGCAGTTTTCCTATAAATAGGATGATAATCTGATGTTTCTTTCTCCAGTTTGTGTTGTTGCTGTATATCTGCTGCTAGGTAGGTCTGTGCAGTAAGCTCGTGGTAACCCTCTCACCCCGTCAGAAGGCAGTTATATCAGACAGTCGCTCAGAAGATGATGGTGTTCTCAGGTCAACATCTTTGAAGGGAGAGTGTAGCACGCTCAATTTTGCCAGTTGTTTACTGGATATGATGTGTGTGTGTGTGTGTGTGTGTGTGTGTGTGTGTGTGTGTGTGTGGGTGGCGATGTGAGGCTGTCGTGCTGTAGAGTGTCGCAGGGATATGTATGAAAGGCCACCTTGGTCTCCTTTCCTGTCTTACGGTGCTGATCACTCATAGCGTCTGTTGTTACACGCACAGCTCACCCACGGGTGACGTAATTGGATTGCATGGGTCCCCATTTTACAGTCCACTGGCATGTAATGACATCAGTTATTTACTTTCATCATAAAATCTGATAAGGGACAACATCTGCCAGGGTAAAGTTTGAGTGAGCACCGCACATGAATGTTAATGTGATCTGCAGCACTGTGAGCCGTTTGCTCGGGGTGTAACGATACATCGATCTGGATCGATATACCGATTCAATCCTCAACGATCCAATATTATCGGTACAAAAGGAAAATATCGATACATATCGCCATCTTTAAGATGGGCCCGTATTTTGAAATGCACACTTTATGTTTATTCTTTTTTTTATTAAAAAGAGCAGTTTGTTTTTTATTTAGATGTCTGGAAGAGCTTAGTAATGAAATTGTCGAACCATATTTTAGTTGCTTTTTGTAAATATAGATATATAGTGTTATGGCTTATGTATCGTGTCGTATTGGCCTGATTTAAATCGAATCGAAATCATATCGTGGCAGACTTTGTGATATCAGTAAATACTGTATCCTTATAACCGATTATAATATCGTATGGTGATAAAACGTGTGATTTACGCCCCTACTGTTTGCTGCGTGCACAAGAATCACCACTTGGTTTTAAACCTGTCATTTTGACTCTTCGAAAATGCAACTTGCGAATACAGACACGGTATTTTTATTTAGTGTATCTTCAGTGACATAACTAGCATAGAAGCATGTAACGGCAACGATGGCAATCACTGCTTTCCCACACTGAAGAGATGAGTGTGCAGCAAAGTGTCTTGTTTCTGAGTCCCTGCTCTGCTCTGCCTGCTGTCTCATTATACTGCTGCTGTGCTGCTGGAGGACACTGAAGGACACAAGCGATTGAATTCAAGTGTTGTATATTCCCTGGAAACCAATCAAGAAAAGCCACAGAATAATAATCCCCGTCCGCTGTCATGATTCATTTTTATTTTGTTCCATATTTTTCTCTGGCTTTTGAGTCACTCAGAAAGAGGAGTCCCAGCATAAAATCAATGTTCCATTAAAATTGAATGACCAGGAAGGGCTTAATAGTGGTGGAACAGATGCCTCTGCTTTTGATAACGCCGGTGTCTTTTAGGAACTCTCATTCAAAGCTGTATTGGTGTTGCCGGGCCCTCTGGCCGTTGTTGAATGTTCTCAGCTGCTGTGAAAAATAAGAGGATATTGGCATTTCTGTGCCTCATAGCGGTGAAATTAAAAGTTAGCTAATTGACAGTAGATCTCATAAAAGCCATCAAACATTGACAGAGGAGGCCACAGCTGAACACATTATAGTCATAACTATAATTATTCACTGTGTTAATGTTAACTAAGGGCTATTTCAAACAGATCTAAGAATTATCATTTTTTATCAGTGTCAGAAAAAGGTTTAAGACAGATCTAACAGTAAATTGAATGAACCGGTTGAATGAACACCTGCAGGTTGTGTGTGTCTGCATGTTTTCACAAAATAAAATAAAAACCCCATCCTTTTCTCTTTTAATAAAATCAGTTGGCAATTTTAAAAGAAGCAAGAGTGAGCTTGTAGGTTCCTTGTGCTATTGTTTTTATTAACGTTATCATTGCTATTGTTGTCATCATTGTTAATTTGTAGCAGAACAAGATAAATCAAAACACCCCTCAGCAATCATGGCTTAAGTTTCTTCATACTCAGCTGGGAGAGAGAGAGAGAGAGAGAGAGAGAGAGAGAGAGAGAGAGAGAGAGAGAGAGAGAGAGAGAGAGAGAGAGAGAGAGAGAGAGAGAGAGAGAGAGAGAGATCTTAATCAGTTTTTTGTTTTCTTTGAGGACCATATGGAAGGTTTCAAGCAGCCAACCATATGTTGAAGGCTTTTGTCATGGAAATCATACTTTTTGGCACTTTTTCATTGCGCAGCCAAGCCGGGCACATAAATAAAAGAAAACAAGAACAGAAAAATCATACAGAACATGATCAAATCTTTGAGAATACACAGAGTTTGAAGTTGTTTTGTCTGTAACTTACAACAGATAGCTTTTTAATCAAGACACTCCCTGATTCACACGGCCACCCAGACTGCAATTGGTACCTGTATTTGTCTTCTTTTTAAAAAAAAAAAAAAAAAGACAACATGAATAGAAAAAGAGCAATTAAATGTCTACATGCATTGTCATATTATTGCTGTGATATATTTACAAATATATTTACAAAAATCATCAAAGAGGAACAATGTTTCCCTACATCTAAATCCAGAAGTTTAGAATCCAATTGTGCCTCCCTTTCTCTCAATTCATATTTTCTCTGAGGACGATCTGTAATGCTGCCAGTTTTAGATACAAGCCTACAGTACATTTCCAATTGATGTTTTTAATGATCTCAATGCTTTTATCTGCCTCATTAAAAAGCCGTCCCCAGGTTTTGGAGATGCGTTATATCTCTGTCCTACAGTAAAACATGAAACATATAAAAAATCTATAGGAAGTAGTGAATTCTGCATTAGTTCAGTAATACGGCGACGTGCCAAACTGTGTGTTCTGCAAGTTAATCAGGAGACAGGTGGTTTGGATGCTCTCATGCAGTGATTCAGCTGTAGCACTTAGATGACCATTGACAGGATGATGGTGAAGCAGGGAGGAGAGGGCGGACAAATGGAGCAGAAACTCCTCTTTCCTCTCTTTTCTCCTCAGTTTTGTGTTTTGTTTTGTTTTTTAGGGCGAGCTCAGGATTACTGCGATGGTGTCATCCATTTGGAATATGCAAATAGCTGACAGTGCATTTGCCTGCTGGTGCTTGACCTTCCCTTTGGAGGTCTCTCACCGACTCAATTACGCTCCGTATCTGCAGTCTGTCTGCAAACACCTGTTATCCTCCCACACTCTGCCACCCTCCGCCAATCCCACTTCAACACATCTCATCCTCGGTGCGTCTGTTTAGAGGCAGTTGGGATGGGATGAGGACGGCTGGTTGGGGAGGGGAAGCGACAAGAGGCATGGACAAATGATGGGGGAGTTAGAAGTGCATTACAGCGCTACAGCTTTATTACAACAATCTTTAAAAAACTCTCTCTACCAAGACAGTTCACGTCAAGATAATTTCCGTCAGTGCTGGTTAGGACGTGTATATACCTCCATCCATTCTCTCTTTTGACACCTCAGAGATTTTCTTAACTTTTTTTAACTGCACAGAATAATTTGGGAGCAGTAGTGACTGTTTACTTAACTGTATTTTAATGCTTTATTATGTCAGTGGCCTAAATGTATTAGAATGATTGTTGTGTAACCTTCTAGCATTTCAGTCAAATCACACCTGCCTTTCAGCTGCCGGAAGAGATTTGTTTTTTACCTGGTTTCTTTTTAAAACAATAGACAAGTTAAAATAATAATAATACTATAATACTATTATAGAATAGCAGCCTTTTCCAGTCAAATGAACACCTGTAGCAGTTTTGGACTCACTGCATATAGGATTGAGTGTTGCTCATTGTCACTGCATCACTATCATTATTGCTTTTGCACCTTTTGAAATCTTGGTGTAACTAGATTACACCTACAATTATTATATAACCGATTGTGTTACATTTTCATAGCGATGTGCACATGCGCATCACCGTCGGCCATTTCTGGGACTTATTTGTTGCCTGAGATTTAAAGGCAAAAAGGGCCAAACATCTCCAGTCACGAGGAGGCAGCTGGACTATTGGGAAAACAGCAAGATGGAGAATATTTTAGTGTTTTGTTTTCATCGTTTCTTTTTATTGCCCTAAATCGACTGAAAACAGGACAGCTGTGATTGTTATACATGTCAGTTGCTGTGTCAGTAAAGTTATTGCCACGGAAACAATTCTGCATTCATTCGTTTGAAGTCTCCTAACACTGGTACTGTACATTGTTCCTCTTTAAAAAACTAAGTCCAATGGACTCTCTACAGTTTTCATGCATATAAACATTTTCTTTGAAGATCAGCAGCATCTTACAAGGTCAATGGATGTTAATTTTTTAAATTATAAACAATAAATAAATAAATAAATACATGGTAATTAACAAATAAGCAAGTCTTCAATAAATACACAAAATAAGGTGAATAAATTAATAAATAGGTAAATAGGTAGATAAATAAAGTATTTACATGATAAATAGATGGTATGCATCTAAACCGTGGGCGGAGCCTGGAGCGACATATAAAACAGACAAACAGAATAATTTGACTGTCACTTTGTAACTGAGGGTGTGTTAGTCCATACCTTCACTCTGAGGTAACACTGGCGAGGGGGAGCACCTCAAACACTGGGTGAAGATTGCTCTTTAAGACTGGACGATTCACCATAAAGGCAGCAGAGTTTATGCAAGCCACCGTGGTGGTGGAGGAAGAACAACGAGAGTTTTCATTGCTATAGACAAGTCAACTGCACATGGCACTTATAACAATAGATCATTTGGTCTGGCTCCCAGTGTTTTTGTCCAAGTCTGTACATCAGGGTGAGACTATGAATTTGATGTGTGATAACCTGTTCAACAGGCCTGTTTTAAAACCACTGCTCTTGCAGATATGAATTGAATGACCTATGGCCTATGATCGTGTATAGCTTATTTAAATTTTTTTCTTTTGAATACCCACAGTTACAAAGATGCGTTAGATCAACAAGGGATAATAAGCACAAAAAAATAAATTTAGAAAAATCAAATAGAAAAATAACATCCGTTGAATTGAAACATTGGTGTGGAAAAAAGGGGTTTGTCTTTTTACCTTTTTAAAATGATCTCCCTTTTTTTGCAAATACTGTCATAGTTCACATTTTCATAAAAAGTTCATGTTGGCAGTTGCAAAAGAATTCAATTCTTAGCAAATAAAAAGCAGCATAAAAATACAAGAGGTCATTTTGTCTCTAAAAAACAAAAGAACACTGTTAGTCCTTTTTTACGTTTTTTTTTTTTTTTTCATTTTCTCATTGCTATTTGCTATAAAATATCAGGAATCTAAATATTATTACTATTGATATCAATATCATTATAGTCATTGATAAAAATTCACATGCCAGGCCTCATATATAATTGTGTGTGTGTGTGTGTGTGTGTGTGTGTGTGTCTCTGTGTGTATGTGCATACGTGCGTACATTTGTGTTTGTGTGTGTGTGTGTGTGTGTGTGTGTGTGTGTGTGTGTGTGTATTTGCATACATGTCCGTGTGAGTGTATGTGTGTTTACATGTGCCCACGTCCGTGCAAGCACATGTTGCTTAATTGTGTACAACTATCATCTACAGTCTCTATTTGGGGGAAGGTTGTTTGATTGTATGTTTCTGTGGACGATTAGCTACTGTGCAGGGGAAAAAATCCAGCATCTTTTGAAATTGTCTTTGCCATAATCATTAGAGTTTCTTCACGTAATCTCAGTGAAAATATTGCTTTCTAAAAAAAGGGAAGAAAAAAGGCATGGAGGGCAGAGTGAACAGGGTTATTGGTTGTGAACCTACAACAGGGGTTCAAAATTTAGCTTCTTCCTCATGGTTAGTTTTCTGATCCAGAGTCATCTTCGTCCGCAGAGCCCTTGAAGCAAGCTGACTCATAGTGCTTGTTCAGGTAGGACTTGAGAGCGAAGGTCTTATTGCAGCGCTTGCATCTGTAGTGCTTGAAGGCAGAGTGTGTTTGCATGTGGGCGCGGAGGTTTGAACGGTCAGCAAAGGCTTTGCCACAGTGTGCGCAGGCAAAGGGCTTCTCCCCCGTGTGTGAGCGCATGTGGCCTTGAAGGAGCCACGGCCGACTGAAGGCCTTGCTGCACACGTCGCACTTGTGCTTGAGGTCGTGGGTGAGGATGTGCATGGCCAACGCTGGCATGGACACGTACACTTTGTTACACGTGGGACACTTCCGGGCCATCTTGCTGTCGAGGCTGCGATGCGTCTGCTTGTGTCTGCTGAGGTTGGAGGAGGTGGCGTATGTCTTGCCGCACTCGTTGCAGGAGTGGCGTGCCGTGCCAGCTCCCCTCTCCTGAGCCCCACCGTTGGCACTGCTGCTTCTCGAGCCCCCTCCACGACTCTCTGTGTCTCCCTTTCGCCTTGAGCGCCCGTCAGAGATGAAGAAGGCATCCATGGTGTAACCCTCGGCCAGGGCCTCCGACTCACCACTGTAGAAGCCGCTGGCTGTCATGCCAGACTGGGGGCTGTCGGGGTGCTTCAGGTCGGGGTCACAGTACTCCTCTCCGCTGCTCACCTGCGTGTAGAGGGGTTCTGACACCGGCGAAGCCAGCTTCAGCTCCATCTTCTTCTCCCCCTGGTACACAGATGGCGTGATGTAATCCTGGATGTAGCCTGAGTAAGAGACACACGCAAACACAGTTGGCCAGGGGTTGTGATGGATAAGGACACAGTGACATGCTGGTGATTACATGATTATCATGTTGGATGATTGCCCTTCGTAAAATGGTGAAAGAGTGAGTAGCAGCACAGAGCAAATTGCATTTTTTCCAGAACTCACAGATTGTACGCACAATAGTGCAGTGATGCAGGGAAACATGACGCACACAGCTGCATTTAGGAAGGGTGCAATCTTACAGTGAGGATGTGCACTAGATAATAGCTCATCAAAGAAGTATCCTGTGTAGGAAGATGTCTCAAATGAATTAGTCTCATTGATTAGACCTTTTCTTCATTCAATGAATGTTCATGTTTCAACTCTAAACCTTAACAAATACCTTATTTCTCCAGAATTGTTATTTTGGCAAGGTGTTTGTATTTTTTAATGTGAGTGTTCTAAAAAAAACAAACAACAACAACAACAACAACACCCAAAACAGAACAGGTTGCATCTCTGATTTGAAAGTACTTTCTAAATTAATTACTGGATTTTTTTGGTTTTGGACCAGGTTTTACTTCCTGCTGCTGATTTTATGCTACAGTACTTCTTGAAGCACGTTTAAGCATGATGCAGCAAAGCACAAAGCACCACGAGTGATTTAAAATGTCCCCAAATGTACAGAGCATGATTTCAGAGAGATACATTTTTGTTGGCATCATTCATGTCTTTTCATTTCCCATTGAAGCAACCCAGTGCCAGTGGAGCTAAAAGGCTTGCTGGGCAGCTAAATGCATCCAAACAGAACTCAATACATTCTTATGCTGTGACTCTTTGGAGCTGAATTAATACGAAATGTATTTTACCTACAGGGTTGATATTCAATCGGTTGAATATATGAGTTCAAATATAAAATGTGTTGAAATTCCTTTCCTTTGAGAGAAATAATGCATAACTGCAGAAAAACAGCCATTCCTAAGCACTGTGTGCAGCAAGCAGTGGGAATTAGGTATTGACTGCTTTTTAATGAAATTCAAAGTTTTGAACTGATCAATAGGCTATCATATGTAAAATAGTGCAGCTGTGGAGAAGATAGAAATAGTGCAAGGAACAGATCAAGTATCTGCGACACACAATAATAGTTTATTGAGCACAGTGTGCTTGAGGCCTGATAATGTGAGACACGTTGTTTGGGAAGAGGGGTCACCTGTCTGCAGCAGCAAGCACACTGAAGTGCCTTCAAGAAACAGGCCATTAAGAAATCAGTTGAAGTGCTCTCTTACTACAGCGTCTCCATTCCCAAGGGTTTCTGTTCACACACCCACTCTGTCAAAGACATGACCATGACACCCGGGGACAGAGAAACACCAGGCCTGTGCACACTTTATTACGCTGCACTGCATGGGTTCACTGTTTTAAACTACGCAGATGGTGTTTGTGAGAGAGAGAGAGAGAGAGCAACACTTCAAAAAAAATATATAAAAAAAAAGAAGAAATATTATCTTCTTTTTTTTAAAACTAAATTATTTCAGTTCCAATACAATGTACAAATGCTGCAGCTTCAACAATATCCACCTGTTTTACAGTCACACTATAGACTGTTTGAATATAGCTGAAGGGCCTCTGCACTACGTACGACAACATGGCCCTTATATATATATATATATATTTATTTTTTCAACAAAACATAATGTGTCAATGTAAGCAGAGTTGTTGACTGTATTTCAATTACCAAGGTCAGTCATGGAGCTCATCATTTAGGACCCGCGCTGTATCAGCCCTTACAGCTCATAGGCTCGTTTCTCTAATGCAAAGTAAGCATGTAATTAATGGACCCTCTCAGCCACCCCTCTTTGTTGTTCGACAGACACTCAAGTCAAATGTCTCCACAATGGGGGGAAAGAAAATCTCCTGGCACGGCAGAAGTGCTGATGTTAGGTATTTCAGCCACGCTGTGAATTCTTTTATTTTCCTTCTCTCTTTTTTTGGGACTCAGCACGAAAAGATTCTTTTGTTCAAATTAAATGCCTTTTGTCGACCCCAATGTAGTGCCTTAACGCACTTTTCTTCCTTTTAATATAATGCTTATTTTTCATGGTGTCGAACAATAGATTCAGGAACAATAGAGAGCGGCAATAATTACATACACATGGATAATTTAATAAGAATATAAACTGGTGCAGCAGGAAATCTAAATAACATTCATTACAAGCTACTAAATATGCCTGGTAAATATATAGAAAACACGCACGTTTTTATTTCTTGCCATAATTCCTTAGACTTTCCCCAGTTGGTTATTTCCAATTCAGCAAACCATTATACTTTACAAACCAGTCCAGACATTTTTAATTCCTCTACTCCTGATCCACCTAAAATTCACTGAACCTCGTTATTGACACGGTTGAATAACAGGTGGGCATCATCACAACATTAGGCTGTGGACTGTGAAGCCTCACTCTCTGGGTAAATACCCTAACAAATCATAACAAAGACACAGATATGGCCCTTTAAACGTGGCCACAAAATGGAAGCGGCGAGCTTAAAGCAGAGCATGAAAGTGAAGGTCGCCCCTCGGCTCTGAGTGGAGCTGACTGTGGCCGGTCTGTGTGTTTGACCACAGTGCAGCTATGTGCCTTTTCTTCATGTTTACTGTACAACCTCTGTCACGTGATCAGCCTCATTGCTGCCCCAAGCATTTTTGTCTCCTTTTTCTCCTTCGCTTTGCTATCCCTTCAGCCCAGCTCCCCACCTCCCTCCTGGCTGTACTGTACAGTGTGTTGATGTCTCTTGTGGCGGCGATAGGCCTGCATGGCTGAAACTCTAACCCCTGCTAGTTTTCAAACGCCCGGAAGGAAGAGAAAGATGTAGTGGAGCGATGGGGGTGGGGAGACTGTGCATGCTCCATTTGGATGGGAAGAGGGGGGCAAGGGAGGATCGGACCGTGATGGGAACTCAAGGACAATAACAGCTAAGGACAAATGTATCATCCGATACTCATCTCTCATATTCATGAATTTTTTAGTCCACATGATGACCAGATATAGTCAGCCTATGTGTGTTCAGCCACCACAGGGTTGGTGCAGTCATACAAATATACATAACTGGAGCTTCTCCTGATTATACACACGTTCTGTTCCCTATTTACATAAGCTAATCCGTGGCTGTGACCTGAATTGTGTCTGTCCTTCACTGGAGTCAAAAAACAAAAGTCTGGGAGCAGGGTGATGGGGGGTGGGGTACCACTAAAGAGGATTATTTAGGATATTGATTTAAAAATCAGCTGACTACATGTAACATTAATTTACACACTACGAGTATGTTCTTGGCTGAGGGGGAAAAAAACTAAATCTCACACCAACACAAAAACAAAAGAGGATGCCATCTGTGCTAAGTGTGGAAATGTCAGACATGCTGAAATCAGCACCGGAGCAGTCTACAGGCAGGAGTGCTAGCACATCTTTAAGTGGAGCGGGGCAGACTGGAGGCATGTTAACTCACCATTCTCGCTGAGACGAACCCCAAGGCTGGTCACCGAGTCTGTGATGGAGCGTGCAAAAGTGAACGAGTCGTCCAGGTGGTGGTGATGATGATTGGAAGTGGCCGAAGAGAAATCATCAAGCTTGATCTTCTTCACCAAAAATGAGCGGGGCATGTTTCAATGGATAAAAACACAGAGCTGAGAAAAACGCATGAGAAAAAAATGAAAGACCCTCTGAGAAAGCACACGAGCAGAGCTGGCTTGACGGTAATCCTTGCGTTTAATGTGAAGACAACGGCCAAAAACATAAGATAAGAAAGAAAATGGAAACCAGTGGATAACAAGGCTGACGGAAATGCTGTGTGATACTCTCTGGCTCCCCCAGCTTCCCCCAGAAAAATAAAAAAATAAAAAATAAAAGCGATCCTGTTCAGCACTGGATAGCTCCTGTGATGCAGCAGGCTTAAGGGACCAGTGAGGAAGAGAAGAGATGGAGACAGACAGAGAGAGGAGGGAGAGAGACTGTCAGACTAGCTGAGATCAGCAATCACGCCAGCCTTTATATGGGGCACAGGCAGTGGAAGATCAGGTGGTGCTGCGAAATGGAGCTGCTTAGCTTTAATCCATCAAATGTCCCTGGGGACACACATCAAATTACTACTGAACCGTCTGTGCATTCGCACACAGACAGAGGAGAAAGAACACAGCCAGACCCCCACTGCCCCCACTGCTGCTCCCCCCCTTCTACTCCCCCTCCCTCTTTCACCCCGCTTATGCTCCGTGCTCGGAGGAGGAGTAAAGGAGGAGGGCAGACAATGGAGATGTGCATGAGAGCACACTCAGTGTCCTGTCCCCCATTGTTTTCAGATGAAGTGGCACAGTTTATGTTTGCCTTGTACAGGCGCTGCCTCCCTCATGTCATCTCTGTTGCCTCAAACAGCCTCAAACGTTTCTGTCCCTTCTGTCCCTGTACTTGCATGCTGAGAGCACACATACCACAGCAGAGGTTATCCGAGCGTCTGGGAGTGCTGGACCTTTTCTTTAAAAAAAAAGAAAAAGAAAAGCTACACTGGATTCCAGCACTGTTGACGAGCGGGCTTTTGGGTTGTACTAGTGCTGCACTGCTCAGCTTGTCTCTCTCCCTCCCCTATTACCGCTGCACAGATGTGTGTCCTGCCATGCGTGGCAGTGAATTATCTGATTAATTAATTACATCTTTTTTGATTAGGGTTAAATCTAGAATTAGATCCATGCTAGATACCTCTGGGTTGGTTGGTTGTGTTTGTGTGGACTTGTTCGCTGACTCATTTTACATTACACGTTGTATTTTCATCATTAGAGATCAACATTTGTTGTACCCTTGTTAGAATAAATTAAAGTAAAACATTCATACACAACAATGAAATCTCGTTAAGAAATCAGCAGCGGTGGAATGTTTTTCAAGTGAAACAGAAATGATGCACTTGTTTGATTCACTATCAACAGGAAACACTTGTGTCACATCACTTGTTTGAATAACTATTTCACTGCATTAAATCAACAAAAAGATTGACTGCTAAAGGAAAACTAGCATTATCTAAAAGCGTTATATAAAAGTTTTTTTTGAAATAGTCCTCTTTGTAATATGTGTTACTGGTTACGGTTAGTTTGCCAAGTATTTATTTTATGAATTAAAAAAAAGTCTTCAAAATAGCGAAAAAGACCTTAACAGTTCTCCAGAAACCCAATGTGACATGTTTTAAATTGCTTTGTTTGTGCGTAAAAATCCAAAGATATTTAATCTACAGTCAAATGAAGCAAAGGAAATTAGACGAAACGTGATCTACAAATTCATTTCGTAGACTAATTGTTTCAGCACTGCATCAATTGTACATCTTTTTTATTTTTTTATTTCAACGGTCATAATACCTCTTTGTTGTTGTAATGCTGTTCGATAGATGAATCTTGGATATTCAAAATCCATTTTTGTAGTTGCTTTATCACAAGTCACATTCAACCATGAAATGTTAACAAAAAATAAAATAATTAAATACCACTTGTAGATTCATCTGGAAAAATTCCCATTCAAAAGTCCCCCAACCGTCCATTCCCAAAAGGTTTATCTTACAACCGAATTCATATATTTAGCATTTACATGTTGATACGGGTTGTGTTTAAATGTGTTTAAAGGTGCTATATATTTATCCAGACGTTTAGGGGTGCCCCCTAGCTCGGGTCGCTCTAAATCCTCTCTGCCACTAACAGTGACCCTGCAGCTCGGTCGTGACAGTTTTCAAGAGGGGATGGTGTTAAATCAGTGAGGTCAGGATTTATCACACGTATGTGATTGTACATCACAGCACAAGTTCACATTGCTGTCACCAAGCCAAGCTTGTAGTGCCAAGGCAAAGACGAGAAAGGTCACGGGAAGAATCATTGTCTAAAATGATGAGGGCTTTTTTGTTTTTGTGGTGAATTATCTTTTTTTTGTAATAAACACCCTTTTGTATGAGTCATCTTGTGAAACAACATTTAAGTGAAATGAGCGATTCCAACTCTTTAGTAAACTAAGTGCACCACAAGATACTCGACTCATCCAGCCTTCAACATAAGCTTCTTGGGTTGTTTGGGTTGTTGCAAAGATCATGATTTGTTCATGAGAAAAAAATATTTGAAATAGAAACGAAAATACGTTACTGCAGACATCTATTAAAAAAGGGTACATTAAAACGCATCATACCACATCCGGACAGGACTGATTAAAAGACATTAACATAAAAACACAACACACAATAGAAGCTAGGTTAAAAGGAGCACCAGGTACTCGATGGTGAGGACTGAATCAAGGTTAAATAAATAGATAAAAAGTGCTGTGTGCTGAGGTGGCAAGCTGGCTAAATGAACAATCAACCTCCCTTGACTCATAGTGGATTGAACCTTTCCAGCAGCTTCTCAAACCCGACACTTCTTGAACTACAGCTCACCTTTGTAGCAGAAACTCTCATTATTCGGCTCTTACAGTGCAGTGGAGCGCAGCCAGTTTACCTCTTTAAAGTATAAACATTGCACGCTACCATCATTATGGCGAGTTTTGTGGAAACGCAGTATTTATGTGGTGGTAGTAGGATTGGGCAACAATTCAATTGCAGGCTGCAACTAACAATTATTTTTAATTATGGATTCATTGTTTAGTCTTTAAAAATGTCAAGAAGTGGTGAAAAAGTACTTATCACACCTTCCCTTAACCCAAAGTGACATCCTCAAATGTCTTGTTTTATTCAACCAAAAGTCCAAAACCCAAAGATATTCACCTTACAATTATATATTGCAACCAAAAAAAAAAGCAGCCTATCCTTTCAGTTGAGATGCACTTTTCACTTTTGTTTGCTTGAACAAATGACTAATTATAAAGAAATTAAATCAAAATAGTTAGTTTATTCCCTGATTATTTTTTTCTCTCAATCAACAAATGAATTGACTAATTGTTTTAGCTCTAAATGTGACACTATGTTCATAAAACTCTGCTGTTTTGATGGTTAACAAAATGAGCTCATTAAGGTTTTTGTTTTACATGCGTGTAAGATTTTATTTTAGATTAAGTATTGATATTGGGAAAACACTCTAATATTGATGTCGGCCATATCACGCAGCCCTAGCTGATGATGGAGCAAGCCACCTCAGCAGCAGCAGCAGCAGTTTACAGTAGTGTTAGATTAAATATTCTGATGAACATTAACATAATCTGCAGATGAATTATTGCATCATTCCAACACATTTGACTTTAACTGATTAATTGGATGAAAGAATGCAACAAGTAAGCAACAGGTTCGAGGTGGCTTGTGACAAACAAAAGGAAAACACGCTGTGATTGAAACATCTCACAGGTTACTTGTATCCAGCAGCAGGCCATTTGTTTCCTGCTCCTCCTCCACCTCCTCCTCGCTTCCTCCTCCTCATACCGGAGCTCCGGTCCACTTATGGCCCCCAGACTCCCTCTGACATGTGGCCACTGCCTCAGGACGTTACCATAGCGACTGCCCCCCTCGGGCTGGAGGAATGGTTTTTACTCTGCGGTGCTGGAGCGGAGGGGGGCTCAGCTCCGGTCAGATGGGGGTAGGGTGGGTAGAGGCTGTGATACAATCAGCCTCATTACCATCCTGTATGGCCCTCCAGGGTTATGGAGATGACCTGACCGGCCAATTGAATGAAGTCAATCTAGTTGATTTGTTCCTTTACACTGTTCCACAAGAGACACTACGGACAACTGAACCATTCACATGAACACTTATTTCACTTATCTCCATTCACGCACACATGAAGTCTGATTAATCATTTGACTTCCAGCTAGTTCAAACGTAAAAAAAAAAAAAAGAAAAAAGAATTACCAAAGACTAAATATGATTTCCACTTGGATTGTTATGCATTTAACCTGAAACTTCCTCATCTCAAACTTGGCACTGCTTATATAATGTCACTCTGGGCTTGTTGGGCTAGGTGAAGAGAAGCTAAGAGTCCATTAGGCAGAGCCATCTATAATTTACCTCATGCTTGCTTACTGGGTCATTTCAATGAGGCTTTTTATTTTTGAGCTGCTGCAGCAGGACACTGTTGTGCTCTTTAGAAAGAAAAGAGCTGCTGGTGATGAAAACGTTCAAATTAGAACGTGAACACACATTCGATTCAACAAGTATTTTTATAGAAAAGTCCTATTTAAAGGCATTTTGCGGTAGCGTACATGCATGTGTTTGGCACAAAAATCCTTTTTACACAGACACCGATCAGCCATGGCTCAGTGAAGAAGGTCATGAAACCAATATTTAACATTTTACTGTGGATTTGCAGTCTAACAGGAAGTCTGAATGGACCTTAACTGCCTCTCCAGCCTTACTGTAACGAATGCTGTTTGGCAGATAGTGCAGTGTATCACTCATGCCCTATTTGGCTTGTGTCTGCCTGTTGTCCTGCATGCATCTTGGAGCATGTGTGCATTTGTTGTCCATGGGCAACTGTTCAGTAAATAGGGCAATTAAGTGTGAAAAGCAGAAAAGAGCTAGCATGTTCCTATCTCTTTGGTGGGGGAGATAATTTATGCTAATAACATCTCTACCGCTCAAGCTGCCCAAAAATGATAGCAGACCCTTTTGGCTTCAGAAGAATCTTTTCATCCTCTTGGAGAGAAAAAAAAAAGTGGTTTCTCAACACCTTGCAAATAAGACAGCTGTGTGGCAGTGAATGGGTCTCTCTCCCTCTCTCTCTCTGCCTTTCATCTCCAGATGATAATCTTTTTTCTCCTTCACTGTCTTGCATGGTGCATGTTTGTTCTTCATTTAGCCTGTGGAATACTTGAAACCTAGTTTCCCCTCCGTCTCCCCCCTGCTCTCTCTTGTAGCCTCACACCCCGCACACAATCTATCATCATTTTTCCTTCAAGCACCGTCATAGGAAGTAGCAGCATCTGTGAATGTATTACTGTGAATAGTATCCTATGCATGAGCGATGCTTCTTAATAACACTTAAGAAGAAACTCGAGCTTAGTATGCTGTTCATGTGGCATAAATTCCTCTATCATACTGAGGGGCACAGAGGCATTGGGTGGCTGTGAGAAACAGGGGCCATGATGGCGGTCCAATAAATAACCTCAGTGAAAGTGGGAGCCATAAACCATATGAGATCTCTACCAGCTACCCACTATCATGCTCAGAGAGGAGCTCTCACGTCAGCCATTCAGAACAAATGTGTCAGCTTCCAAGGCTGAGTTCATTTCTTTTATGCATCGGCAAGAAAAAAAAAGAAAGCCAGATCAAAGTGTTGCATCTACCTGCTGAAAGTAAGTCCAATATTCTCTCTGTTTTAGCTCCATTTTTGGTCTTCACCAACTCCTGAGGGAAATATCTTGTCTCTTTAGCTGCTTAATGCTCCACTATGTTCACCACCTAGTCGCTGACTATGTCTGTGTGCTGTTTGGTGCTGAGCGGGTACAGTTATATTTTAGAGCTATGTTATTACACAAATATAGATTGTAGCCATTTTAACCAAGTAGTTTATTTTATTTTTTTTTTTTTGCCTAAACGTAACCAAACATAAACCATAGAGGCGTTAGATCAGAAAACCCTTATATGTGTCATTCTATAGCGAATGGAGGAACAATGCATTTTGTTGTTTAATTTTGAGGATTTATTGTCACTGCCAGAAATTGTACAACATAACCCCCTTATCCCTCCTGGAAGGCACTTTATTGTTTTTGTTTTATCTTTGCATAGAGCCAGGCTAGCGGTTTTCTTCTGTTTGCAGTATTCATGCTAAGCTAAGTTAGCTGGCTGCTGGTGGTAGATTTATACTAAGTGTATAGGCACGTGAGTGATATTGATCCTAACTGGTATCTAACTCTCGGCAAGAAAGCGTATTTCCCAAAATGTTAAACTTTTCCTTTAACTTGCACAATTTTTCTTCTTCGTGGTTTTATTGTCTCCCAAATGTTATTTTCTATTTCAAAAGGAAGCTATAATCATTTCATTCACAGCCAAAGACGTTTGACAGGAGCAGTTCAGTGTGTTCCTAGCAATACACTTTCATTTTCAAATGCTGTAATTAAACCTTAACTATAATAGTCATCGCTGCACCTTGCTCCGATTTATCGAGAAATAATTGTTCAGATAATCTTAGTTTAAATTAATTGGGTTAATTAATCACCACTGTGTCCTCGCCCTCCCTCTCTCAAATAAAGGCATTGTAAGTCTTTTCAAATTATGTTCCATCACGAAGGTCAGAGCAGTGGCTAATAGACTGTCATTTCCAATTTGTACTTCCACGCAAAGGAAGAGCAAATGCATTAGTGAGATGGTATCAGCCCGTTTTAAAATTAGACAACAAATGGACAGATTTGCATGCATGCAGCATGGATGGAGCGGTGCAGCAGAAATATTACTCAGTGCTAGGTACAGGAGCAGCAGCAGCAGGTCTGGAAAACAATTACACACTGGTTACTAATTTTCTTGTTAAGGATTCACTACACCTGTTTGCAGCCAAGGGAACAAACAAAGAGACCAGTCCATGACACCACAGGACATTTTATGAAAGAAATAAAAGAAATCTGCAACCAAACAAAATTTCCACCAGGCAAAATTGATACAGCCTTTTTCCTCTTGTGTGTTTTTCTTAGCAGTGCATGTCAGGGAGAGAGGTGAGATCAATTTCCACAGGATTAGGCTGCCTGGGGAAAATGATTGCTTTTTTTAATACTTAGTAACAATTTTTCAATTTCCTGTGGTCTTTGTTACTCTCAACACTTTTGCAAATGAGCAAAACAGAGGCGAGCGGCGTTGCTGCTCCGCAAACTTCACCTTGGGACCAAGCATCATTTGCATATATATTGAGAGCATACGTTTTTGGTTTATAATAGTCACCATTCTGGGGTGGGGGCGGGGAACCAGGGGCGGCTGGCAGGCATTCTGTCACCTGTTATGAGGCCCTTTTCCATGAACATCCCTGGGAGACGAAAGCAGGCGATAATTACGGTGCTGGGACTAAACTGGTGCTGCTCTCTCCCTTCACACATTGTTTTAAATCTGAGGAGAAAAAGTAAAACAAAGACGGCTGCAGGGTGCAGCTTTGTTTCCGAGCTCCCAGAGATTTTCAGGAGGCTACCAAATTCACCTCAAATGAAATCAATCGGCACAGCACTGATCCTGTGGTGATTACAGTTTGAGCCTGACACTAATAAATCCACACGTTCCACTCTTTGCACTTTTACAGTGTCCAGGGACTAACTACATTCAGGCAGAATCAGAGGAGATGCACTGCAGATGGTCACATGACAAATGACTGTATTACCCCGTTATGGAGATTTGAATCATAATTGAGTGTCTCTACAGTGATGTGTGCACTTGCTATGACTCACAGTGAGTATTTTGCCAGAGGACAGCTGAGCTCTGTTGCTTCTACTTCAATCTGCCGCCGCGTATTTAGATTTCACCTCAAATCTCTTAAACCAGCCTCAGTATTTTCATTCTTTTTGAATATTTGTGCAAGATTTACGTCAAGATAAAGAACAGAATTACCAGGGGGAAACCGTTTAAACAGAATGGTTAATCTCGCTCAAGAGAAACCAAATTTATTGTGAAATGTATCCCCTGTATTATTTCAACAATCAGTTTTATTAGGTATGTAAAGTTGAATAAAGAGTAACGTGAGCATGCACATTTGCACACTGATGCATGTGCACCACGCATCGATGCTTTTGTGTGTGTTGAGCGCTTTTCAAAGGGCATGCTTTTGTGCAGGCACAGATGATGCAGCTGGCAGAAGCATGACTATTGCTGGAAGCACATCCACGTTGGCACACTTACAGAAAGCTCCTGGCTCCTGGGTCACACTTTATATAGGCTGCATAAAGGCTGCATGCCCGTCTGCTGTCTGGCCCATCGATAACGGCTGTGATGCACAGACTTTTGACTCTGTCAGTTTTCTTAAGTCTAGAGCTGAAATGATTACTTGAGAGTTAGTGAGTTAGTCACTGTGGACGAGACTAATTGCTGCCCCACTTAAGTCATCAATTCTTTCTCATATGTTGTTTCTCCTGTGCTGCTAATCTTTTGTGTGAGATGTGAGTGTTTTAGAGATAGTATCACACTAAATGTTACAAAATGCTGTTTATAAAAGCCAAGCAGTCTGATGAATTAATAAAACATATTCTACAAGATTAAATCATCAGGCACTTATCATTTACATACTTCAAAAAAGTTTAGTTGTGTTGCCTTATTTTGTTACTCTTCTCAATACTCAACCTCATATTCAAAATGTAATTGTTTTTAAGGATCAATCATGCTTCTCATGTAATGATAGCTCCATTTATTCTGTAATTGCCTGATAAATTAACCAGCACAGACACCTGTCAAAACAGCAGACAATCTCTGTGAATCCACCTCCCAACAGGCTTATCTTGGTGGGCTAAGTTGGTAATGACAACTCCCCAAGTCTGTCCCCTCAGGCTGAAGGATGAGAGCACCATAGAGTTCTCTTTTCCCATCCGTCCCTATTAGGATAATGCATCAAATAGACATTTTAATTTGAAGTTCATTTTCTCCTCAAGGCTCTGTAAATGTCTGCAAGCACGCATGTTGGAAGAGATAACCTTACTTTACAGTATGTGATCTTTTTATTTATGTGTCCAAATGAAATGTTCCCTTATCATTTACCACAGTTTGGCACCGTGGAAGAGTGTCAATTCTGGATATTCCAGTGGCTCTTTTGAAACTAGGAGGCTTCCATAACCAAACCAAAAAAAGAATCCTGATGTTTCATTCACAGAGCTCCTCCTCCAGCTTGACTAAAAAACAAAAACTGCAGATGACTCATTGATTTCCACAAACAAACCAAATTGCCAGGAGTGGTACACTCCAGTGTGACTCTGAGAAAACCTCATCACTCAGCAGTTATATCGTTGTGCACCCAGCGACCTCCTCTTTTCAACCCAGCTAGTGTGACGATAACGTGCGTGAAATGAGCGCCGAGGCTTGCCAGCGGTGCCTGAGCCCTCGCAGGGCTCGACACCTGCCTGCGCTCAGCTGTTCCTGCTACGCTTGACCGCATGTGGCTAATAAACAGACCTGTCCTTATCACTGGAACTCCATTAACGGGAGTCGCAGTCACCTGAATCCCTCGCTGGGGCAACAGCAAATTGCAAGGCAAATGTAATGGGTTTTGCTATATTGTGTCACGCACTGAGATAGTGAATTACACCAAAGGCCTGATGTTATTACATGTCCCCAGGACACTGGCTCTGTGTTTTATGATGACTACAGTGAAAACCAGGTCAGTGCTCAAATTGTCATGGTCTTTTCCTCCATTGCTCTAGTTCTATCTATCACGTCCATTCAAAGAGGGAACAAAGGCATGCGGCAGGTCGAACACTTCAGACAAGTGCCTCACAGAGAAACTGCTCTCTTCATTCTTATCTGTGTGAGACAACAGTTTGTTGAAAGAGATTCAAAAGCAAAGTGATTAATCGGGTCGCCATGCGGTGAGATCTTATGGTGCTATCGAACATTGGAAAACCTGATGACAGGAAGGGAAAGAAACATTGTTTAGTTAATCAGGCTTGATTATTGTTAAAAAAAACAAAAACATTACATTACAATCAACTTTTTACGTCATGTGTTAACAAATACACGTTTGGATATATGCTATCTGCAGTGATACATTGATCACATGACAGATCAATGTGTTGTATGTAAGGAAACAGAAAAAGCGTAAACAGGAAAGCCTCGGACACCACCCTGATGAAGGCAAGACAGCCGAAAACGTTTCGATGAAAAAACATGGTGTACTGGAGAAGAGGTGTGCGACGTCTTTTCATCTTAATGAAATCACTGGGACTATTGGATTCACTTGCAGGGGGCGGCGTAAATCCGGGCACATTTTTGTATTGAGTTCAACTTTGGTGAACGTTGAGGGAACGGAGAGCCGAAGAGTCCAAAATGGACGCAGCTATTGTAGCTTATTAGCCACGTTGCACCGTTACCTTTTTATTTAACCTCTTTTGTTGGAGTACAAAATGTTCGGCAAACGAAGACGGTTATGAGAGAGGAGCCGATGGTACGTGTGTTTCACTCCACATGTTTAGATAACGACGATCTAATATTGTTCTTTAGTCATGCTTTCTATCAAACTCTGTCACCAAATCACAAACACATTGGCCATCTGGCACATTGTTTTAATTGAAGAGGTGGGAATACAATTTTAAAGAGAACCAAAAACATAAATAGAGTCAAACCTTTTGATACAGTATTTCTCTGTATTGTTTCCTGCAGCCTCTCTGTGGTCTACAGGAGAAAGGGGGGCATGTAACAGTCACAGACAAGGGGTTTGTTTTTGATTATTGAACCCTGTATATTTTCTCTGGCCATACATCTTCCTCTGCCAGGCCTCCCAGGGGCTTTGGGCCATCCAACACCACAGGCCAGCTCCTGAGAAGGAGGCTGGGACAATGGTACCTGCAGGTTCCTATCCAGGCTCAGGAGAGACCGCTGGGGCCTCATTGACAAATTGTCCTTGTCTGGCCGCATGAGAGAGTGGGGACTGCGGTAATTGCATATTTCCCTCTAATTGCATTTGTCACATGTGGGGTCTGCTGCTGTGGAGCCAGGTCTGAAGCCCTTCTCAGTGATGTGTTAAACCAAACAGCTGAACTCTCACCTGCACCGCAAGAAGGGGATGTGCAAAAAGAGGCCTGCAAAGAGGGCAATAAATTATGCAGCGGCTCAAAACATCAGCAGAGCAGCAGTGGAGCCGGGCACAGAGGCTACTGGCCAGACGGAGACATGCTGCAAGTCCATTAAAGCCTTGGACATGGTCATGAAGGACTTGACTCAACGATGCTGTTTAAGGACAATCAAGGGCTTCTACCTGCAGGATCACATGAGATGAAGCTCATAATGCCGTTACACAACCGTGACTGTTGTCAGATAGTCTGATAGCTACCTTAATAGATAAAACATAAATAATAGATTAGATAATAGATAGTAAATACAAAGTCTATATTATGCTGAAAGCTAAGAGATGTTCTCATCAGAAAATAATGATCTAGAAATGCAATTTCTTCACTCTTCAAATGTCTTGTTATTTTAATTCAATATTTAAAAAAGAGAGGAAAAAAAACGTCAAAAATAGTCACGTTAAGATGCTGGAACCAGTAAATTGTTGAATCTGAAAAATGACCAAAACGATTAACCGAATGTCAGCATAGTTTCAGATTAATGTTCTGTCGATTGTTTTAGCTCTATTTTCAGCCCTGTTTCACATGTTTCAGCCGTGTTTTCTGTGCTTCAGCAAAGTTTCATGTGGTGAGTTGAGGGGAGGGGGCAAATAATAACGAGCAGCTCTCATCTTGGCTCCTGGTGCCTTGTGATATGCGGCCAGGTTGCTGCATTATACAGAGGGGTTGTACAACTACATTTTAATCCACTCGTGTTTCTGGCCTGATAAAAGGATTCTCTCCATCTCTTTCTGTTTAATTCACACTATCATCAATCAAATGTGTCCCTGCTCCCTCCCCCCCCCCCCCCCCCCCCCTCCTCCTGGGTTTTGGGGGTCTGCAGCAGATAGGTTGGGGGTCCCCCGAGGGGGTTAGGGACATGACGGACTGGTCACAGATGCCACTGAAATTAAAATGCAAGAGTCTGTGCAAGGTGTTACATTTCTCAGACATGCTCATTTGCAGTAATATCTGAGCAACATAAAGAGGCTTATCTTTGATGCCACATACGACTCTCACAAGATTATGTGAATATGATTAAAAAACACGCTATTTGAGAGCGCTATCTCCATAGCGTGGCTACAAGTGTGGAAGATTCCCGGTGTGGTAGATACACTGTTTTTGTCTTTCACCATTGTCTCCACATGACAGTCGCCACAGGCTACTCAGTAATGAATTTGTGCCTGTAGCATGTGTGCTGTGTGGAGCCTATGAATAGAGTAAATATGCACATCTCTACACAACAGGTCAGCTTCTGAACACAGACAGAAGAGAATATGATCAACCACAGAATGAGCTCCTGAAACTACAAAGGAATTATGTATAAACAAGTGCTCAGTCTGTGACTAAAGTGTCACACGATGATGTCTGATATCCCAGCAAACGCTTTTTGTCTAAATAAGGCTACAGTTCTGTGTTCTTGATTGTCTTTCATAGATAAACCTCTGATGGTAGCTCTCTTTATGTGACACATGGATATACACTCCTCTGACAGGTAATACAGACTGTAACAAAAATAGCATGTTTGTAAAAAGCCTATGTTGAACTATTTCGTGACATTATTTATAAAAGTAAAGCATTTTCAGCAGATTTGTTAATGTCACATGTTCACCATTGAATTGTAATGTTATTTTGTCTCAAAGTAGAGTAGTGTAACTGATTATTTTTTATATATGCTAATACTAAATAATAGTTTATTTGTATAGCACTTATCAGAAACAGAGATAACAAAGTGCTTTAAAAGGAAAAAAGAAAGCAATTCTATACAAAATCCAGTATTAATTTACTTGAGAAAGATCTCAATCAATTCATACATACATACATACATACATGTATGATACAGAAATATAACATACATACATATACCAACCTCAACACACACATAAATACACAACATCCAAAGAATGAACCCATATTAAATAGGTTTTAAAAAGACTTTTGATAGAAATATGTTTTCAGAAACGATTTAAAAGTGAAACTGATTTTGCTCCAGATGCCCTGGCAGTCAAAGCTGGGTTCCCTTTAGTCTTACACCTCACATGGTAACATACTGTAGTAATAGCCTGAGTCAACAGGTTTCTCTCTGACCTCCTCAGACTGTATGCAGGTTGAGAAAGACACATAAATGTATTTAGAGATATAGTCTGGGGCCGGGTTATGAAGTGTGATTATGAAAATCTTTAAATTAAAGCATACATTTAAAGGGGAGTATGATCTCTTTTATTGTTGTTTTTTTTGTGTTACTTGTCTAGCTGCTGCATTCTGCACAGTTTGGAGTATGTGAATTGTTAAATTGTTGCCATTACAGTGATCTAAATGTGAGCAAATCAAAGCATGTATAATGTAGTCAGTGTCTGAAGCTAAACAGATTTTGGCAATTTTGCTCATATCAAATGAGAGGATGCTAATTGTCTACAAGTCAGAGGTAAACCACTTCAAGAGAGAGATCCTTGCACCCAATCTGAAACGATCTGATGGGCTATAATTAGATCCAATCCAAGATAGACAGAAGATAATAATGTTCTAACCAATATAACATCTATGAATCAAATTGCCAAAAATAATTGTCATATAATAGCATACATGTTTTACAGGGACTACTGATTTCGTAAAATATTTTTTCTCGCAGTGGTAACACTCAGTTCCATTCAGATCAACCCAAGTTGATCTGTATAGGGGATCCATCAAGTCCAGTTTGAGGACAGATCAATGAGACTTTGAGATTTTACAACTATTTTCTCTTTACAAAGTAGTATTGCATTGCCAGACCTTCCTCCACAGCACTGCGTAGGAGGGTCTGGCTAGTCCATACAGCATCCCGGGATGGGAGAAAAACGTGCTCTGGTTTATTGGCATTTCTTTAAACCAATCACAATCGTCTTGGGCGGCTCTAAGCCCCGGACACAATGACAGTGCCTCTGCAAAAAAGCCTCGGGAAGGAACATGTGTACTTTCAAAGGTTGTTTTAGTCGTGCAACAGAAAACTCAGATTGGACAGATAGTCTAGCTAGCTGTCTGGATTTACCCTGCAGAGATCTGAGGAGCAGTTAACCATAGTCCTCATAAATCCACCAGAGATTAGAATGCCAACACAAAGAAAGAGGAAGGTGACGGACATCCGGCAGAATTTCCAGCGGCACCTGAACAATCCGAGAAGTGAACGTCGTCGATATAGACTATTTACAAAGTAATCCACCAGGGATGTTTGCTTGCATGTATCTGATTGGCCACCGTAGCTTCTAGCCAGATGACGTTGCGTTGCAGCAAAAGTTGAGCCAGGTTTAACTTTTTTGTCAGAGTACGCCATCACAGCATAATGCAATTAACAAGCAGCCACGGTCAAAATGAGCCTTGGAACGAGTGTAAAGTTACAGAAACTAATTCCAAAAGAAAATGTTTTGTGTTTGGAAGTCCTCTTTCCACCTCCTGCACAAACATTGAAACACTCACCCACTGTAGCCAACTGGTCGATAGATGATAAAGATAATCATTTTATGACCAACTTAATATCTGTGAAACATATTCCATTCCCCACTCAGATCCACCCAAGACCTGTAGCAGTAAAACAAAACCCTACCCAACCCCCCATTTGAGCATAATCTGGACCCGGTTTGATTCAGGTCCGGGTTTGGGTCTTTGTTCCTCAGATCCGAGTAGACCCTTGAAAACCTCTACCTCGGGGCGACCTCTAGTTCAGCCAGTAAGAGCACGCAACCCATGGAGGTTGAGGCCTTCGCAGCGGCCCCGGTTTGAATCTGACCCACGGCCCTTTGCCGCATGTCATCCCCCATCTCTCTCCCACCTTTCCTATTTATCCACTGTCACTACAAATAAAGGGAAAAAGCCCCCCCAAATAAAATAATAAGAAAACCTCTACCTCCAGAATTTGAATGGACTCACTTTCTTGTTCCAGCCATACATTTCCTGACAATCTATCTTGTTTTTCTTCCTGTAGTTCAACACTGACAGCTTTGCACAAAAACTTATCACATCAGGTCCCTGACAGGCTGAGAATGCTGTCAACATTTTATCTGTATGCAAGTGATACACCTGCGCTATGTGGCATTTTTGAAAGGACAGAGGATACAAACATGCATGCATGATGTGGTTATTTAGTTTTACAGGCTGTTCTTCATAGCCCTATGATAAGACAGCAGGTAGCAGGTGCTGAAAGGGGAGAAAGTGAACGTCTTCTCTTTCCCCCGCTACAATTCTTCTTGAACAGTCCAATTTGAACTAAGGATTAGGTGGCCATCGTTAATCATAGGCTAATCTTGTAGATTTAGGCAAGTGGTTCCCAAAAGTCAATACAGCTATAATTTAATCAGAGAATGCCATCACAGTTTACGGAGCAAAATGGAGAACTTAGAGACAAGGGCTTGTACAATTTGCTTTCAGATGATCACCTCTGTGCACAATAGGTTCAATTTGAAGACACACTGTAGGTTTACAAGTTTTATGTTTTATGTTTAGTGAAATAAATGTTTAAAATAAGGGGGAGGTGGAAATGTAATACAGACCTCAGACAGTTAAAACTGCTGCTTATTTTTTAGGATAACACAAATGAAAGTAGGGAACTTTCTGAACTGTATGGTGTACTATATATATATACAGTAGGGGCATTTTAACTGGTTTAAATGAGCTGTGGTGTTGTCTGGGAGACTCTTATTCTGAAATCTAAATTGAGGTCATGTTATAGAAATGTTGTATTATTGATAAATGTCAGTGAAGCATACATTAAATTCATGATATAAGTTCACTGAAACAGAAGTTAAAGACCTGTTCCATTTGTATTATGAGTAAAATCAGGGACTTTATATTAGTAAAACACATAACACAAAGTCAGTTTGATTCACTAGCATGTCTCCTGCTCTCTTTCTAAGTGTAACTGCAGCCCTACTTCATACTTGTAGTTATAGTTTGTGGGACAAAAGTATAAATATTTTATCGAGAGTAAATAATTCAACACCTGTGTATTCCTCTGCGGTTCACTACCAGCTCTGATCCAGTCACTTTAAGACATCTTTTGTGGATGGAGAGCCCTTCAGCCTAAATGACACTTGGCCAAATAGCATTTAAGTACATGTTCAATATTTTAACAGGGCTATGCAAGGAAGCTGTGGAGTGGTTGAGCTGTTTCTCTTAAGTAGAGGAGGTGGATTGTTTTTTTTGTGGAGAGGCACAAGCATTAAGCTCTTATTAGTGACTGTAGAGCTTCTCTGCTCAGGTGTAATAATCGACTCGGAAATTCTCCCAAGTACTGTGATATAGTTACACAAGGAGCCGATTATTGCTATTATTATATCATTATAGTCTGTAAGTCTGTAAGCATTTTAAAGAATAAAAGCTGTCAGTATTTTACATTTATCATATTGTCAACAAATAGCAAAAGACTAAAACCAAAGATGTGTTCTTCAATACATATTTGTACAAAGTAACAATTTAAGGAAACTTGGACACGGTCATTCATTTTCTTTTATCTATTTGTTAAATATTTATCTATTTAGTATATTCTGTTGCCTTTGCTTTTCTTTATGTGTATATATATATATATATATATATATATATATATATATATATATATATATATATATATATATGTATATTATGAAGGGTTGTTTCCTCTTTGCTCATCATGTTTTGTCTGACAGATAAAGAACACCGAATAAATGGTTAAAAATAAGATGCCTTGGGGCGGCCTCTAGCTCACCCAGTATAAGCGTGCTCCCCATGTTGGCTGAGTCCTTTGCAGCGGCGCGGGTTCGAATCTGACCTGCTGCCCTTTGCTGCGTGTCGTCCCCCATCTCTCTCCCCCTTTCATGTCTATCCACTGTCACAGTATAAATAAAGGGAAAAGTCCCAAAAAAATTATATTAAAATAAGATGCCTTAGTCCATCTCTCAATACTTTCCAACTTCCTCAGCCTGTTTGTACATCCCTAGGCCATCCCTGAGGACGTCATTTCTTTTTTAAGGGTCACAATTATGGGTTTTGATTTTTTTAGGTGGCTAAATAGTTTTCCAAAACTGCTAGATACTTTTACTCTACATGTTACTGAAACAGATGTAAATATTGTATTTATTGGGGACTATCAGCAGCAGGCCGGTATATGTGGGATTGATTCAAAATAAATACACTTTACCATGGTATTGGGCTTTTCATGATATTTGTTGACAATAGGAAAAATATTGAATATCTCCAGACATATAAGTTAAAGAAGAAATGCAACTAGTAAACAGGTTAAAATATTTTTATAAAAAGTACAGTTTACGTCAGCAAGTTCTGGTAATCAAATTCAAAAAAAGAAAATCAAACGGTTTTCTGAACTGTCCCCCGGTTACGTGTTGAAATGGCCATTGAAGAAGCTCTGATTAACGCTCTGTTGATGAGAAAATTAACTTATATACACTTCATTATAAACCCGGCAGACCTCAAGGACCCAGACTTTTATGAAGCTGGGACCAGATGTCATCCAGCCACAGCCCCAATTAATCTCCGGGCCTTGTAACACGCCCATAGAAACAAAAAAAAAACCTGATTGGGTGTGGAGGCCAGAGACAGTGAGTAGAAAGCGAGGGTGAGAGATGCTATCCGGGGAGCAGCCGGCCCTGGCGAGTCTGCAGAGGGTAAGATAAGAGGGGGGTGGCTGCGGCGTAGCCCGGGTCTCAGAGAGGAGGCTGAGGTTATTCATTGCTCTGCCGTGAAAGCTTGAGAAGATTACCCAGAGCCTGGTTGGCAGTGATACTAAGGGGACAGGCAGAGGGGGCCCCCCTCTCACCCCTTTGTTCCCCATCCATCTGCTTGAATCTCACAATGGCTCATCAGGACCAAGTAGGGTGGAGGGGTGGAGCAGCAGAGCCTTGCAGAATGGGAGGAAGTGAGCGGGTGGGGTGGGGCTGAAGGGGGGAGGCAACCTGCAAGACATTGGGAGGTAATGCGAGGCAGCGTAGGGAGAGTGAAGCTAACAGGGAGGGAGAGATAGTGCAGGACGGGGAATGAATCCTGGAGCATGGTGCTTGTTGAGATTGAATGAACGGTGCTGCAGCTGACAAGCTCTGACAGACTACATCGGGAAAGGCCAGGGAGGCGGGTGTTCACATTGCTATTTTCTGGGAGGTAATGGGCTGGCAGCTCCTCTTCACTCTGAATAATCAGTACTTTGGTTAGACTCAGACACCACTTCAAACCATGATAAATACACCACTCCAAATCCTCGCCACCAAGAGGATAGCATTTGTCTCTAAATGCCTTGACCACCATATTTATCTTGTTGAGGAATGATCAGATGATGAAGGGTGCTTTCTTCCATTACACAGGTAATTATAGGTGTTTTTACACAGGACAAAACATCAGCGGCCACTTACCTTTACAGCAGGGGGCTTTCCAGTAGTCCCACTGCACTGATGGTGGTGAGGAATGGTGTTAATGGTGAAATAGATCTAGTTTACTCTTGTTGTGTTCTGTGGCTGCTGAGGAAACGTGTATGCACAAACACAGTGAGCGTGTTATAGTGCATGTTATTATCACAGCACTCACAACTCTGTGGTACTTTAACATAATTATTTATTCAACATGATAATAATTCACCATAAGCTGCCACTGTAATTGTTGATTCACTGCATACATTTCAGAGAGCAGGACTGCTGCAGGCCTTTCGCAGGGAAAGGAGGGCAGATCATGTTATTCAAAGAGCAGCAGGTTCTATTAATGGCAGTTCATCATAATGCAAGATTCACCTTCATAGAGGTAGCACAATCTATCAGTGTTTCTGCAGTACAATAACTATAAATCTGCTAAATTCTGCTGGAAGTCTTTGGATAGTGTTTGATTGATTCAATCAGAAAAGGATCAAACCAGCATAGATTTTCTTACCGTTGGTTCGGTAAGCCCTGCTGAAAAACTGACACTTGGGTCAACCCATCTTTTGATTGTTCTCAGTGGAACTAGTTCACGTGTGACTGTATGAATAGCTAGAGGCTATTACACTGCTGAATATGAATAGCAGGCCAATTACTTTGGCCCAGATGGAGCTGTGTGCTCCTCGGAGAACGCCCTACCCTTGCCTAACACTCTTGCACTCTCTTGGTAGTGAACGTAGAGGTGACATGAAGAGGGCTAATGATGTACACAAATATGAATTTCAATCTGACATCACATTTTGGATCACCGGATGCTGTCTCACCGTACCAGCAAAAATGATTCGCTAGCTCCAAACAGCGTTTTGATTGTGATTGTCAGCTAATTGCTTAGCGGTGACAGATAACGCTCAGCTAAACAGTCATTCTAACACACCCAAACCTCGGAGGAGACAAGTGCACTGTTTGAGCATTTCAGCCGACCACAATTGAGTGAATGGATGTGGTAGTTGAATTCCTCTCCGTCCCAGAGGAGCTTTTACTGGGACGTTCCCAAAAGAATCCTATCTCAAACCAAGCCAGTGTAGCTGGCACTCACACACACAGTGGACATATGGCCAATCTCCCATCGTCTGCTGTGCTATTTACGGCTCAGTAGCCTGTCATTTGTTTTGCAGCTCAGAAACCAGTATGACACCTGTTTGAATTCTCAATAAAAGGCTTTTTTTATGTCTGGGAGAAGGCTGTTGTCACTTAATCTTTCTCACTAATTATTGGTACTGTGCTTTTCTCATGAGATTGACAGTACTGTTTCTGTTTTTGTTGATGGAAATTTGGGCTCACAATGATTGTCAAGTCAGCTTTCAAAAGTCAAAGAATCAAAGAATTGTTGAGGCATCCATGTGCATCTGAGCATTAATTAAAGCAATGCTCCATTTTCTCTTCACACACTGACAGCATACTTTAGCTCAATTCTAAAAGCACTATAGAGAACTGCTAAGTAGGTGGCAGTATCAGCAATGTGTGGTCCATTACCTCATCTTCTTGCTACACTGTCCACTTAATGTTTGAAGCCTATCCCAGCATGCATTGGGCAAAAGGCAGGGAAACTCCTGGTCAAAGCTGCAATTCCTTCTGGTATCATTTGATACGCACAATGTATAATTATGAAAATAAATGTTCTTTAAATCACACAATACATTAGATTATAACTACTGTTCATTTCGTCTGCCATATTCATCCTGGCTGCGATTGGCTGGATTTTGTCCAAAGTGTACTCCGCCTCTCGCCCAGTGGGAGCTGGGATACTCTCCAGCCCCCCTGTGACGCTGCTTATGATAAGCAGGTATACATAATGGATGGATGGAGAGATGGAAATTTAACGTGGTCTGATTAACACAGGCAGTGATGGCTTTCTCATGGAAAATGATTATATTGTGTTATTGATTTTATTCAGAACAGGGGAAATGGAAGTTGTGCCAATTTCAAAGTTGCTCCTTAAATAAGAGCTGAGATACTACTACCTGAAGTCACAGTGAAACAGCAGTTAGAGCGTCTTTATCTTCTGTAATAGGATCTATTTGGAGGCGAGGTGTAGTTATACGAGAGGGATTTGATCACCTCCTTCACCCATATTGTTAGATCAGGAGGCGGAGGGCGAGGGACAAGTTAATAAATTGGAGCATTTGCACCACATTTGCCGACTGAGACCCAAAAACACACTTCTGACCTACAACATTGCAATAAAATAACTGAATAATTAACACAAGGGGCACATGGTTAGAATGCTTTTTTATGTTACTGTGTCTTTATTCTATTGTTTTGTTTGTTTGTTTGTTTGTCTTTTACTCCCAAAAGTCCAAAAATCATATAATATCTACAAGGCATCATGTTGTGTTAAATACAAGCAAATACAGCAGTGAAGAAGTGTCATTCTGGCAGATTTAAGCATTAATGGCTGAAATGACACCTTGAGTTACATCAGATTTTAATTATAATGTAATCAATACCTCAGGACCCTGAGGTCATGTCCTCAGCTTTTTTCTGGGAATTTGAGAGTTTTAGCACCCAATGGGGAGTTTAAAATCTGAGGTCAAACACCAACGTTTTATGATGATTCTGATATTTTTTAGACTGCGTATTTAAACCTTCATGTAGGGGAAATAAAACACTTTATTTTATGGGTCAATAATTTCCTTATAATTTCCTTAAAAGAACAAAATATTTTCATGCTACTTAAATGGAAAATGGAGATTTTTTGTTATTTGTTATTTTTTGTTTTTAGTTGAGTCTATGAGCCATAAATGATATCCTTGTAATAACTGCTTCATTTAAATAAAACTATAATTTAACAGCTAATTATCACTAGATACATTTGAGATGAAACATCTATAAATGTAAACATTTCAAAATGTAAAATTTTTTTAGAGACTTTCTTTCTGATGTCATGACCTCAGTATGTGGAAAATACTGACTACAGCCCCGCACAATCTGTACACATGTGAACAGTTGTGACTCATGTTTAATGGAGTCACAGTGGGCCGCACATACATGGAATCTCGCTGAGTTTGGGTCTAACCTGAAATGCAATCGATCCAGTGTGATAAGCTCATGAGCAGAGGCAGAAGATGTGAATCATCCTTAACCTCCCCCCTTACACGCCTGATCAATAACAGACTTTACAGACAGATTCACTTTCTGTGTTTGTAATGATCCTTTTCTTCATTCATTTGACAAGGTCTTCGTTCTGAGATCAAAGGTTGTTTCCAGAGCAAAACAGATGTTTGCTTAGATCTCTGTGGACCATAGGAGGCAAATGCACTGGGCCCAGGGGGGCTTGAGTGCCCTGAATGTGGAATCATCTTTTGTAACTGTGCTGAAATGCCTTCCTCCTCCACTGGCTATGAATGCAGGAGACAGCCACAGGCATGATGCACCCAATAGAAACAAAAGAAAGGACAAAAATATACTCTGGATTAAGGATTGGTGTTAGACATGAGTGTAAATAGATGAAAGGAAAAATGAGTGTGACATTAGCACAAGGATGTTTGGAAAAAAAAGTATATATTGACCATTATTTTCTATTTCCTGCATGTGTGATCACTGTAATTATAAAACAAAGAGTCTACAGCTATGGTAGCTCTTCAATGCTGTGCATAGATACAGCGATGCTAACATGTTTACAATGACAATACTAGCACGCTGATGTGTAGCAGACATGTTTACCTTCATAATTTAGTGTGTTAGCATGCTAACATTTGCTACACACAAAGTATGTTACAAATCATTGTTGGAAAAATAAATCTGTTCTATGATCTGTTCTATTGTTAAGGTTTAGCACAAAAATTTCTCTGTGTTGAAATGACTACTTTGTTAAGGTTTGGGAACCTTTGTTGTCCTGGTAACAATAATAACCGCTTGGCCCAGGTCAGGTTAAGACCGTAGTCGTGGTTAAAAGACTGTTGGTAGATAACAGGAAACAAACAGTGGTCTCCCGTCCAACGTTGTGTTGACCTATCCATCCAACCCTCCACCTCTGCAGACTTGGTGGATCTATGACGTCACGCTACTTCATCCTTTGCACCCAAATTCCTACGGCTGCTAGAGGTCTTTGTCATGTTGTACGTGAACATGTTGTTTTGGGGGGATTTGTTGAAACGACTGATGCTTGTCGTTTTTCTTGGAAGGACGGTCTCGTTTTGCAGATCATACAGAAAAGTATTTGACATATCAGAATATATATAACATATGAAGAATTTGCATTGGCGTTTTGGTGTACAACAATAAACACAGTAAGAGAAAATAAAAAGCATGTACTGTAAAAGTCAAGAATTATAAATGGAAATAGAAAAAATTACAATAAAGAATATGAAAAATATATGTTTTTTAAATGAAAACAGCTGTACAGTGTTTGAAACAAAGAGGATGGAATGTGCAAAGTTCACAATATAAAGTATATACAATTTTTCCTGAGGGGAATCATGAATGTCTGTGTTAAATGTTGTGCCAATCCATAGTTGTTGAGATATTTCAGTCTGGATCAAAGCGGTCGACCGACCGACCGACAAACCAACCAACCGACATTGACAGCCAATAGAGTCAAGCTGCTAGCGTGGCTAAAAAGTGCTTCGACAACCAACAAACTATCTTGCTCTGCAAAACTTTTATGGGAGCCTGATGATGAGCAGATCCATACTGAGCAAAGCTTCCTCTTCTCCTCTCCATTTCCTCTGTACTTGGACGACCATGTGGCCACCAACACAGGAGACATACTGCAGCACCACTACCTGTTATGGAGGGAACAGGATGCGATGCTCAGGTTTAAAGTGTCACCCTCAGGCCACAGAGTGCTGAGTCAGTCGCCACTTACAAGGTCTCCTCGCCCTGCTTTCACCCTGACAGCTGAATTATTCATTAAAGGAGAGGAGAGCACAGGGGACCCTGCTAATTTCTCAATGGGATTGTTGGCTGTCCTTACAGTCGGCTGTCCACGACAATACAAGCGTCAGAGTATCGGTTTGAATTAATCTGTGAGAATTTTACTAAATTTATTTATGAAATGGACATCAGCCACTATCCACACAGTTAACAGCGCTCTTAGTGACTCATTGACTTGTGGCAGAGCGGACAGATCTTATGTTTCCTGAACTGATATGGCATTAGCTGCTTTCAAGGACACTGAGCAGTGATGTGTGGGAGTCTGAATCAGACCCTTGCAGATTTATTGAGTGCACTCACACCATCGATACATCCAGAAAGCAGCTCGAGCTGTTTTAAAGGTTGGGAACTTTGCCAGTTGTCGTCATCAAAGAGAGTGTGTCTATGTTTGTGTCCTTTCATAACTGGCACCGAGCCAGCGAGGCATGCAGAGGTTAACTTAGCATATGACATTCTCCCCAGCACTGAATCCCCATAATGAACTAAATCATGTTAAAGTGAGAGCGTACAGAGAGGGAGGCCACCAGTTTGAACGTGACACATTACTGTTTTTCATCTGCGACTATTCTACTTACAGAGCAACAGCGCAGGCACGAGAGAGAGATCAATAATCTAAATGAAACAAATCATTAAAGCTTAAGAACCCACATTGGTTACTACCGAACTACTGGAGGGTCCTTTGATACAGATTAAAAGGAAATACAAAATCCAAATGTCACACAGATTTAATATGAGTACACCACAAATTAAATATATTTCATCACAAGTGAGAGAGTACAGAGAAACAATAGAGAACAGTGCAACAAGGCAACAGTACAACGCGCATCTTTTCCATTATCAATTAATCATCCGTTTATCAGAACAACCCTGAATCGAGTTACATATCGCACATCTATCAGAAAGGTTCAATATTTACAAGGTCAGTGGTATCAAAAATCATGTTCCCATGAGATAGATAGTATAGAGGCAAATAAGCTTCACTGTAATGCACAGCTCAGATACATTATGCTCCGTCCAACCCAAGCAGTAAAGGAAAAGTTTCAGCTTTTATCCTCAAGATAAAGGCTTAAATAAAGGCTTAGCATAAAAAGTATATAAATGATGTGTACCTTGTGCTGTAACCTTTTTACATCTGCAGAGTTGTTGTCCATTAGTCTCCTGCCGTTATTTCTTTGGCTTGTTATTTGTTTTTACAGTTGAAGAAAAAAAAAAAATAATAATATATATATATATATTGTATGCCTTAGAGACTGTAGGAAAATGATTGGGGTTGGGAATGTTATATTTCCCTTATGAAAAAGCAAGACCCTCTCCAGCGTTATTCATTTTTTATTTGGACTCTCCCTGTTACTTACAACTGCAACACCCTCACCCAAATATTTCAAAATAATATAACCGTACTGCATTGGTACAATTTGTGGTAACACTTTATGATACAACCTGTGTTTTACAGGGCAAATTTGTTTGAATAAGCTAGCAATAAAATACTTTCCTACTCATATTCATTTCCCTCACCATTGTCTCTCTTCGGGACTGCTGCACTGATGGTGTTTTAAGCCCCCAGCGTCTCCTTCCAAGCAGCGCTGCGACCGTTGACTTCAAGGCACATATAGTAACCCTAACCTTAACCCTAACCCTAACCATAACCATTGCCTAATCCTAGTGCCTAGTGTAGACGTTGGGGGCTTAAAACACGATAAACGATTATTATATTGTACCTAATGCGGTACTGTTGATAGATTCTTATTATATACTTTATTATACTATACCATATGATACCATATTATATTGATATTCTATTCTGTTATATTGCTGCATTATACAACACATTTTATTTGACATTAAGTTATACTATATGTATATTGTTACATTGCTGCACACTACTATACTTCTACTATATACTGTTATATCGTTGTACTGTACTTAGAGGTAAAATAGCTGTTTTTATCAATGGAGTCTGGTGGATTTGAAGAGAGCATAGATAACGGCTTTATTTCGCCGTCAAAAAGGGCTGTTTTACGGCAAGGTTAAGCGGTGAAAATATTCTAAATATAGCGTACACTTAAAGGGATACTTGGCCGATTTTAAACCAGCTCTGTGTCATGGCAGTGTGTTTGTGAGTTTTTCAAATGTTTTTTTTCTCAGACACAAAGTAATACTTATTGTGCAAAGGAATTTGAATTATAACTGTTGTATGTGGTTATTATTTTACAGCTATGAACCAATCAGATTGCTTGATTTGAGCTACCTGTTTTATAATATTCTATACACTATGTTATTCTATACTATATTACTAACTACTACACCTTATACTATGTCTCATTTCTATTCTATTATACCGTATCATATTATACCATACTACTGTATGTTGATATGTTACTCTTGCACTAAATTCTATTATATGAATACAGACAAGCAGACAGGTGTACAGACAGTTTGCTCTGCTGCTATTAATCACACTCTCTCACACTACTCACGTTATCATGTCATTTTGTCTCCAAATACTCCTGTATAGTTTACATTTTTTTATTGTATTCTATTTTAGTTTAGTCTTAGTATTTATGTCTATTTTTATCTGTATTTTTTTCTGTTGTTTCTGTTATACTGCTGCAACAACCGTATTTCCCGCTGGGGATCAATAAAGGTGTATTTTATTTTATCTTATATTTAAATGGAGGTACAGTAGAAGAAAACAAGACTATGGGGGAAAGACAAGAGGACAAGACAAAATATTGTTTCAAATCTGGTGCGTACGAGGACATTAAGTCTTTCTGTCATGATCGTTTACAGCGTTCCTCTGCACTGCTTCTCTCATTGAATTTCACTGAAATAAGACACTTTGGTTAGAATGTCAGCATTTCCACCCACAAACACACATACCCAGGAGTATTTATCGCTGTAGGCATTCAACACCACCTTCAAAAGCCTTTTTTAATGTTCTCAGGGAAGATAAGGTGTTCACAAACAGCAGTATAATGCAGACTCAGCAGGAAATAACAATCTGTTGTTACAGTATGTTAGAAAGACTGCATCTATTTGTCCTTTTTACTTCAGCTTTCTTCACTTCATGCATATCTTTACATCTGTTTATAGGGAAGATAAAGGGTGCAATATGCTCATTTCCTTAGAATGTATAGATCTAAACTCCCCCCAGCTCTCTAATGCTACCTCTGTTTGTACTAATTACACACACCAAGCATCTTGCCACATTTGTATGCCACCTCTTTTAGCTTTTAAATATCGGTTTCATGACTACAGAGAGAGTGAGAGAGCTACACCTCTGGGAGCAGCAGGGGATCAACAGGCGCAAAACCACAAATCACATATTTTTACTGCGACCTCCCACTCCCGACACACGGGCGCTCAGATAGATGCAGACCTGTACACAAGCACATTCAGCGACAGCCTCGCAGCAACAGATGGACGGCCTTGAGGCAGAGCCTGAGAGACTTGTGTGAGGGTAGAGCTGCCAATTGATTGCTAAGATCAGGTGTGCGTCTACACAAAGGCACCTCCTGCTCTTTTCAAGTATCGGGGCTATACTCGCCTCAGGATAAATGGAGACACAAAACAACAGTGGCATCTGTGGCAGGTAATGATCCCTTTACCAGAAATCTGGATAATGACATACCTCGACCATTTGTTGCCGTTAAAATCACTGTTGCTCACTCTGAGCTCCACGTGTGTCCTCCAGCAACATGTGCCGGAGCTGTGAGAGTTACAGCCATAGATCAGCAGTCAGACGGTGTTGGAGTCAAGCCAGTGAGAGCGAGGCCGGATGAAACTGTGTCAGCTTTTATCTGCTGCTGATCCAACCTGCATCCATAAATTTGGCTGCAAACATTGCATAAGGCCAAAGGTGGATTAGAGTGCTCTTCAAAACACTGAGGGCAAACACCACAGCATTTTACATTTGTCCTGCAAAAGACCCTCACTCACTCATGTCAAAAGTAAATCCATTTGTCCACCAAAATAACATGTCCCTTTATCATTACTTAAAGCAGCTATAATATATATATGATAATAATCTATTCAATGACAAAGTGAAAGGGGTCGCTTGTAGTGATGAACCTTTTACAACCCGAATCTGCAGCTTCCTTCAGCTCATAGTGAGTTCCAGCTCATTGTTTAGCTGTCTTTCGCTACTTTTTTTGTTCATTCTCACCGCTTGTCGTTTTCTGCCATAGCAGGCAGCTGTTTGCAATAAGAAAGCCCTAAAAACCCACTGTACACTACCTGCTCAGTAACCAAACAGCAGACAGACACAGTTAGAAACTATCTAGTTAACCATTCGACAAAACAAAATGCCTATTTTCAGCTATCCAAACATTCCTGTCTATCTGGACACGCAACAGATACTTGCCTTTACAAATGTGCACATCATTCGAAGGTATTTGTATGTTTGACTGCTGTGTGAAAGCAACAGGAAGTGCGCAAACGTGCTTTGAGAATCGTGATTTTCATTAGAAGTTCGTCCCAATAGCAGCCGAGTTATGTTACCTGCAATATCTGACTGAAACAGGTGTTTGAATAGTAATCACACCATACCGAGATAAAGCATGAGACAAACAAATCATATCGCCACCTGTTCACTAAAAGCTCGACTGACATGCTGAAATACAATCTCCACCTGGCTGTGAGTGATCCCTTGTCATGTTTCCCCACAATGCCACTGTGGCGTGGCTCAGACGAGCACCCCGCTACTCCTGGACTCAAACATCAACCAACAAGGCCCTTGATCCCCTCTCCTTTCCTCTTCCTTTAGTAAACACGATAATAGCAGTGCTGTGTTCGTGTGGGCTCCATGTTAACACTGTGGCTGTCAAAGGCCATCATGCCCCTTCAAAGGATGATGGCTCTCTAAAGTGGGCTCTCTTGGTAGCAGCCATTTTCCACTTGACTGGCCCCACACACGAGGGGGACTGGTAGCCCCTAGCAGCTGGGCCAGACTGGTCACTGGGGGTGGGGAGAAGGAGATGAATGGGCTGAATGTAAGGGGAGGGGGCTAATAGCAAGAAAGGAAGGGCGTCTATATGCATTAAAAGGTGTGTTTGGTATTTTGTCCTAAAATATTCCCTTTATTTTACCTTCCAAAACACTCGTGATAATGCACCTGTGTTTACATATTTCAGTTCACCTACTTGTTGTTGCTTTTTATCAAATACTTACATTACCACTCACTGGCATTAGGATAAAGTATAATTTTGCACATCACCTGAAACATTTTGTTGCTCGCCGAAAACCTGGCAGATCTCTTGCACTCCTTGATGAGAAACAGACTGCCAATATCTCATCAGGAACTGGGAACAAAAGCCCATTGAGATGTTATGATATGAATGATAATTCGGCGAGTGTGTGTTTGCTCGGCCATATGGGCTTTGTGTCAACACTCCGGGTCCAGCCCAGTCTCACTCGGGACCGGCAGAGCAGGATGCATTTTCATAAATCATTTCTTGACACCACATCAAGGTTATGTGGTTGGCAGTCTGTAGCCTGTAAATTGCCTTTGCATTGACAATGCAAAGGAGCTCCGCTGGGATTTAAGTAGTTCAGTAGCTATTTATGGCCTGAAAATTAGGATGACCTTTTCCCAAACTGTGATAATGGTGCCTTTATTATAAACCAATTCACCAAAGTAAAATGTATTTTCATATACTGGAGATGGAGATGTGAATCATATATACATACAGACAAACTAGCTTTTGTTACCCATCCATGATGCACTGGTTGTATGCTGCTACCCACAGTGTGGAGGTAATAATTAGCTCACTACAGCAGGGTAACAAGTTAGCACCCCCGTCCTGCTGTGCAGCTCTGTAATTGGTCCCCTCATGTGGCACAGTCGGGCCCCAGAACAAAGGGTTCCCAGAGGGGGAATCTATGCTGACCCATGCTGAACCCTCCACAACAATGACAGGCAGGAAGCATTTACATATGCTGACAGACTTGTCTCTTCCTAGGGTGGAGTGCTAGGCACTTCATTAAAGCAACATCAATACCTGCTGATAGAAAACGAGGAGTGGGCCTGTGTGCATCGCTGTCTGCTCCGAGACACTGTAGTAAAATGACAAGGGCTGTCACATCCAATTTCAAATAAATGGACGGCATTTATTAGATGGTATGTGTGTGTGGAAATTGATGGGAGAGAGGCTGTGAGATGCTGTCTGAGATGTGCCTGTCTGTGAATTGTCTGCATGCATCAGCAATTGGTTTTACCCACAAGCTGTTCACCTGAACATCAGCTGCCAAAATCGGCCTACGGGTTCACTTAAGCAAATTTCTACACTTTCTGAGCATTGTTTTTTGTTGTTTACATCAGCAACAACAAAAACTACCTTCCTTTCATGTGGCCAAATGTGAACATGCTACTTGGTGAACCCTATATTTCGTTCCTCAGTACGAGAAGATCATGCAAAGTCAGACACAGGTGACATATCTGTCGATTCAGCAGGAGTGTGGGTGGGTTCATTCATTCATTGCATCATGGTGCTGTGAATTCATTCTCTTATGCAGTTGAAGGAAGGGTAAAACCTCCTTCCATTTGACACACTGCTCATTTAGCTGAGAGTGGCTGGTTTGAAGGGAGGGGAGCTGTGGGGGAGCAGTGGTGATGGTGGTGGGGACGGGGACGGGGGGGGGGGGCTCTTTGGGAGGTGTCGTCCTGAGCAGATGGACCCCTCAGTGGCGTAGTAAGTGGAGTCTTCACATGGCAGAGGAGACTGCAGGATCTCACAGGACCGGGACACAGCATCCAGGTGGCTTCAGCCCCTCCTGACCAGCTGGAGGAGCGATGAGACCATCTGACACTCGCAGGAAAATGATACACTTTTCTTTACTGCTTTGTTTTGTCTCGACACAAAAGCCCTGAGCCAATCAAGGAATTTAGCTAATGAAGCTTAGAGAAAACCCTTTTGATTGCATACAAGTATTCAAAGTCATGGTAACAACCAGGATAACAGCGTTTACGTGCAATCTTCAGGCGAACACTCCCAGTTAAATGAAGATAATCACCTAATTTATTTTAAGCCAAATAATAATAAATCTCTTCACACCTATCCTTCAAATCTGCATCAACAACTGCAGTGATTTCTGAGCAGCTTACACATGCTGCAATGTAGATTCAACAAATCCAAGTGAGAAAGTCCCATCTGTGCTTCTCCTCCACTGATCCTGGGCCCTGGAGGCTACATTGGGCTAATTGTGGCCCCATTTTCCTTTCCTTATCTTTTTGTTTTTACTCAGTGTCGGGGTCAGGGAAGCTCCCAAGTGACCAGCGGCAGGAGCAACAGCCAATCGGCCCCCGCTGAGCATCAGTAATTAGAGCCCTCCTCCTCCTCCTCCTCCCGGCCGGGGAACCTCTCGCTCTCCTTCTGAAGGGCAAGGGGGCAGAGAGGAGGAACAGCTGCTGATGGGAAACTACTCTCCGGTTCCCATGGATGACCAGCGTCCCTCCATCCTTCTCAAAGGATGTGCAGCAGCATCTCTTATAGGGATGATGGGAGCTTGGACCAGACATATTATAGGATTGTCTGGTTTATGATTGTTTATCTTTCCCTGTTTCTTTTTGTTTGTTATCACATTTACATGTGGTTGGTGATTTATTAATCTGTTGGTGGCCTATTCCTGAGAGCATTTCAGTCTGTATTTCAACCGCGGTATTGCAAGACTCAAACATGCATCACGTGAGCAATAAATAACGATATGTGGACAACAACCTTAGCATGGCCTTTGCGAAGCTTATAATGGTCACTAATTAAAAACTAATCTAAAATCTACTGGACTATTTAATGATCCGTTTTCAGAGGTGGTGACAAAATGTTAGGTACAACCAGGGGTGGCTCCTTGTCATCCTTAAGTCAAAGTACCAATACAGCAATGTAAAAAATGATTACAAGAATAAGTCATGCATTCAAAATCAAAACATTATAATAATAAATACCCAAAGTACAAGCAACTCAAAATTGTACTTAAGCACAGTTCTTGAGTAAATCAACAACCCAAGAATACAATAAGTACAGTCCAAAATAACAACAATTCAACATGAACTGAAATATTTCAGCTTTTACTAAGTTAATATTTACTACAGGACTTATGTGGTGCTGCGAGCTGGTAGTATAATACTACATGGCAGTCCATGTCCTGACTGTCTGTCATATTCACGGCAATAAAATGCATCAACAACCTGTTTTATTAGTTGCATGCATGTTTAAAATTTAAAGGGAAACTCCCATTTAAAAGGTGTATAAATGTCAGTATTAAATCTTTAATTTTTTTTCATTTGAACAGTATAAATGTATTTCATTTGCAAGGATTTGTGCCTGCCGAATGTGGAGTGACAGGTTTTAATATGTAGAAGTGTGCTTGTGCCATCTAGTGGACAAACAAGTTTCATGATTGGTGCAATGCACTTATTGGCCTGAAACTACTGTAACAGAATGAAGAAAAGAGCTGCGTCTATATTTATACAAGTTAATAGCTTTTTCCATCATAGTGTATCAAATGAGTTTGACACAAGTTAACACAGTTAAGTGCAAACAAGGTGAAAAAAATCACAAAGCTGCAAAAGAAAGAAAATAAAAGCAAAATCATCACTTTAACAAATGGCTGGAAGGATGACAGACGCTGTAGGCTAAATATGAAGCCAGAACCAGAAGCCAATTAGCTTAGCTTAGGACAAAGAAAAAAAAGGTATGTTCTAGGAACTGCAAAAATCCCTCCGGTCGGAAAGGGGCTAGTAGGGACATTTAGTGCTGCAGAAGTCCCCTGACTTAAAGAGCTGGTAGACGTTAACCAGCGGGAACATTGCGACCGAGCCGACTAGCGAGCCGATCTGTGCTGCAGCTCCGCACCAGACCAGGGCGCTGTGGCTCCGGTCTCTCAGGATGACACCCACCATTACTTTGACATAAGACAGCGTTCCAGTGAAGAAGAGCCATGAGAGCACCTGTTGAGGGCAAAAGAACAAAGTGGACTCCTCTGAATAATAATCTGGGAAATGTTTAACAACATTTGTGTCTGAAAAACAAATCAGGATTTCACACTAACAGCCCAAGTATTATACGTCATCAGTTATGAGTAAGCAGAGTTTCTCAATACTAAAGGTCTTTTGTAAAGGAGGGATTGAACTTTGCCACAGGTATTTCGCTCATAAAGCCACTGAGAAATGTTTTCTGTCTTTTCTTTCAACTCCGCACTTCTCTTACTCAACATGTTTGCGTTTCACTTACAATGATAATCTCTCCCACCACAGACCCCTGAAGCAAAGGACATGGACTCATAGCTGCCATAGCCATGTTATAGCTGCCAAATCCTGTCCCCAACGCCGTCAGCACGCCAAGAAACACCAGTGACCTGAAAACAACAGAGGTTTGTCATCCACTAAGAGATAACTAGTCTTTCAAAAGGATAGTTTAATCAACTTTTATTATCCCACGTAAACAATGTGCACAAGACATTCATTTGAGTTGCCTCTGTTCCACTATAGCTTCTTAAAATCAATGCAATCTCTCATTCACTGTTCGCTTCAGATAAACGTTAGGATATATTTTTGCACAGAACCACAAGAAGCACTTTGAATTGCAAAAGCGTTATGAAGGGATCTATTAAAGGCCAGTATGAACAAGAGGAACGGTTACAGCATGTAAATCCGGCTTCAATGTTCATATGGGCACCTGACAGACTTGAACAATTGTGAACCTACCCTTTAATGAAAAATCAAAATCCATACAAAAATGATTTGTACCTGTTTTTGAAGAACAGTGCAATGGTGCAAGCCACTGGGTTGGCCACTGATGCCAGAGCAGCAGAGAGGTGATAGGCCAGGTTCCCGTAGGGCTTACAGGAGTACGTCTGCACAGAGGGCAGCACGCCGTTGGTTGCACCATTAACCCACACCACCATAAAGTAGATGAAGGTCAGCTGGTACACAGAGTGTTTTGGGCCAGCCAGCAGAAGCTTGCTTTGGGCTGCCCCCTCCCCCTGGCATTTTAAACCCTCTCCATCAGTCTCTGCTCCAGGGTTCTCCAGGCCGGAGCTGACAGATGCAACGGTGTCTGGCACAAGGTTTTCACTGGACAGCTCGAATGTCCGAGGAAGCCTGTTCAGTGCAACAAAAGCAGCCAGACTTATGCACATCATGGCTGCTAGGAGGAAGAAAAACACCTCGGTGGAAAAGTTTGGAGGAAGATTCTCTGTATGTAATGACCATGTGTCCCCGCCTGTCTGGTTTTCTGCAGTTTGAGAGAAGTTGACACATTTGGTGATGCCCACACTTTGTCCCAGAGCGACTATGCCCGGAATGAAACCACTTAGCCCTTCTCCAATAAAGTATGTGGTGATGTATTTTGCTGGAAGCTGCATCATGAAAGGCAGGAAGGTAACTGAAGAGGTGCAATCCACCAGAGAGAGGAAGAAGGTGATGATGAAGAAGGCGGTGCTATGTGACGCCCCGGCCACTGTCGTAGTCTTGTCCCAGAAGAAGGCAAGCAGGATGCAGGAGAGGATGCCAATGGAGAGCATGGAGTAAATGACAATACACTCTTTGAGATGACCCGGGCACAGTTTGTACATGAGGGTGACCAGCAGAGGTCCCAGGTTGGCCAGCTGGATGATGACTGTCAGGTAGGAGGGGAGATCCCAGCCCTCTGGGAGAGTGTTGACGATGAGCGGCAGCTCCACCCACAGACCATTCACTGCCAACCACGAGCCCAGGCCAAAGGCACAGGCCAGCACGTGGACGAGCAGGGCCATGGTGCAGACGGATCAGTCTGAAGAAAGTTCGCAGAAGAAGTAGCCGGCTTCCCAAATGGTTCCACCTCTGCTGTGTGTCATGCCTACAAGAAAAAGTCGGGAGCATTAAACTTCGCCGTTAGATCTTGTTCCAAAATAACAAGGTTTTAAATGTTCAAGAAATGGCTTGTAAAATAGTTTAAAGGGTTAATTCACCAAAACAGACATTTCTTTTCTCACTTATTAGGGTGGAGGCAGAAATTTAAAAGATGGAGATCTTAAAACATGGCAAAACTGTCAGCATTTTGTCTAATATGAAAAGGAGGAGTGGTCCTCTTTACCTAACAGAAGGGGTACATTATCTATAAAGCTCTACTGAAAAAACTGCCATCGCATATAAATACAGGCATTATAATGTCAGGTGACAGGGAGGAGTCCATGCAAGAGTTACACAAATGTAATTTATTAAAACTAAAGTAACCACAAATGGGCAATGGGGCGTGGAAATCAGCAATACTGCCATGACAGTATGTGTGCCGTGGAGGTGTTAGAGATGCAAAAGCAAAAGCCAGTGATGCAGGGTGGATGTCAGCTGTAGGAAGGGAGAGGCAGGAGGAACATGCACGGGCCAGTTTAATCAGCTGACAACCCTCCCCTGTCAACCAAATGTCCACTGAGGACAACAACTTAGAACAAATAAAATGCTAAACAAATGTAGTGGAGTAGTAAAAAGTACAATATTTCACTCTGAAGTGTAGTGAAGTAGAAGAATGAGGTAGCATTAAATGGAAATATTCAATTGTCGCAAAATCCCTGGCCATCGGCAGAGTCAGTGAATATCTCACTGATAATTCATGAAAGCAAATGTCAGTTAATAGGCCGGTTGAGTTACTTAGTCATTATCAGTAAACCCTAATCACCTCATGTAAGTCAAGGACAAGTGTCTTTGTTCATAGATAAAGCCAGTTGGAAATCAAGTTCCTCCTGACAGAAATTAACAGTTATATCATGTTTCTTCACACCCACAGTACGCTACTCATGTCTCAAGCAGCTGATACAATTTTCACATCCCTTTTCACACGTTGTGGAGGAATGCGACAAACCATATGGGCCTCCGCTCTCTGTCTCTTGGCACGCACGTAGCTTTCACACTGATCTCATGATGATGTACAAAAACAGGACAAAACGTCAGAAAATGTGCAAATGATCCCGTGATGTTTCCATGTTGGTTCAGGAAACTGTCTCAAAGGTTTCTGAGAAAAACAGTATCAGGCCTTTAAATAATGTAATAACTTGAGATAATGGAAAGAAAGTGTGGTTTTAGAAGAACAGAAAAAAACATTCACTGCTGTTTCCACAAGCAAATAAGCTGTCTTTTAGACATGGAAATGTACTTACAAGCTTCTTCAGTCCCTGGAAGCACTGAATATGACTTGCTGTCATCTTACATAGAGGTTAGCGACAGACCTCCTTTGGCTGTTTTAACATGCACACACTGATGCGAATCACTTGTGGCTTCTGGGTAGGTCAGAGTCCACTCCAGCAGTTGATCAGCTCCGATACTCAGATAACGGAGGGCAACGTCCATATGCACTGAGCTTTCTTTACCGCACCCACCTCTTAATTAGGTCAAGTTCGGTGCTGAATCACTTCAAAGCACCCTTTTCACTCAGCTGACATGCATTTGCTTGCCCTAACAGGAAAATAAAATCTGATTAGTAGTTGTTTTTGACTGCCCATGTCTGCAGCGCCCCCTACTGGCCTCAGGTTTCATCTGGCACTGAGCTCCTAAGAGGTTCACTTGAACACATGGGACAGTCTGAGTAGGAGGGTTGGAGTCTTGTGCAACAAACTGTTGCAAAATAAGTCCAGCCACTTCTGCATTCCTATTCAGTAATAAGACACCACAAAGTAAACAACATCTGCCTGGGTGAACTGAGCTGAATGCTGATCTGCATTTACAGTTTACTACATAAGTCAAACTTATGTTATGTTACTTATAAAGTAAGTCAGTGTAGTCAAACAAGAGTCGGCAGCATGCTAGTGACTTTGTGAGGCTGACACACGTCAATGTCAGCATGCTCACAGTGACAATGCTAGCATGTTGATGTTTAGCAAGTGATGTTTATCATGTGTAGCCCAAAGTAGTTTAGCCTGTTGGCTTGCTAACAGTTGCTAATTAGCACAAAGCACAATGTACAGCTGAGGCTGATGGGAATGTCATTAGTTTCGCAGGTATTTGGTCATAAAACAAAGTTTTGGACAAATACAGATTTTGACCTGATGATGGCGCTAGAAGATCATCCTGAGGGGGAACATGACATCCAATAGTTGTTGAGACATTTCACTTGAAAACACAAATGTCAAGGTCACAGTGGTGCAACAGGAACCGTCAGGGGATCACCAAAGTCAATCGGATTCATCCCCTGCTGAACATGGATGTCTGTAAAACAGATTTGTTGAGATATTTCAGTATATTTACTGAAATATATATACACACACACACACACACACTTATTATTTTTGACTTGTCATAGCAGGAGAAGCACAGGTGCAATTATACCATTAATGATGCTTCTGTAGTGTCCCAGTAAACCAGCATCAACATGATTCCAACAGGCTCACCTTAATGGAATGCAGTCGTCAATATTATTAGTTACACCAGCGACGTGTGAAAATGTCATGAAAGCTAACATTATTGTCAACCTTTTGCATGATTTGGTGTTTTTGAGCTCATTATCTGGGCGTTACTGTCTACCTGTTCTTTGCTTCACATGTTCCCAGTTCTGCTTTTCACATCATTGTGCTTCAGGCGTTTTATGTAAACATTTGCTATTTTCCCAATGTCTGTATTTTTCCTTACACCACACAACTAGTTTTTCTTGCCTGTGGACTTTTACAACTTAAGGTAAACCTCAAATAAGACTTAGGTTATGTAAGTTAGGTGTATCTACAGGAGGGTGCTCTTGTAAGGTAACTAGGACTACAGTTGAAAATTATCCGGCTGGCTAACACTGGCACATTTACAGAAATGTTGATTAATGGCCACTGTCCTCATAAATAAATACATCTTTTAAATCTTTGTAATAATGTCAGCTCAACTTCAGTGACATTTAGCAACTGCAACAATGTACTAATAAACCAAGTTTATTTATATAGCACTTGTCAACATCCGAGGGCAGGCATGATTCAATAAAATAAGTAAAAAATAAAATGCCAAATACAGTATGTATATGTACTCTGTATATATAGTGCATATATACTGTACATGCAATATCTGTCACAGGGTGGCATTTAAAACGCTTATTAAAAACTACAGCTACTCCACCATCACAACCATTTAATCTAGCCCAGTGGTCTTTACTATTTTTTTCATGAGAGCCACACTGATAAGACAAAGTCAATAGGAGAGCCACTTTTACCGCAAAGTATCAAATGTTACAGTCATAAATAGCATGTCTGCTTATCAATCTGTCATCCCTAAACATACAATATGCAATTTTTTCTACATTAGCCCATCATGTATCTAACCATCCAAGAGCACATTCGGCGTTAAGAGCTGTAAAGACCCAAAGCCCAAACTGGCAACTCCGCAGTGAGTCAGTGTTATGGACGGAACAGCAGAGCAAGTTCTTTTCTAGTCTGTATTTCTATCTTGTAATGCCACTGTTTTGGGTATTTGTTTTTTTTTTAAATATAAAGTATTTGTAATAGAGCAGACTTAGGGTTATGTTATAGCCCTGCTTGTTTTTAATGTTTTTATGAAATATCTGTATTTGACTGCATGATCATATCACCATATTATTTACTGCCATGCGAGCCACAAATGAAAGCTTGGCGAGCCGCAGGAGGCTCGCGGGCTGCGCAGTGAGTAACACTGATCTAGCCTATCTAAGCCGCTAAAACAATCGTGAGAAGGAGGTCAAACTGTCTCTGTTTAAAACATTGCATCTATTTCTTTGGAGATAATACAATCGTTGAAAAGTAAAGTCTCGTGGGAAAGTGGCCTTGCAATTACAAAGACCCAATTTTGCTGAAACACTTTGAGGGACAGTGGACTGATGTGTGACATTCTTAATGTAAATACAACCATTTACATTGACCTTTTGATTAATAGCAGAAAACAGGGTTTGAATGTCATTTTCTCTGTGCTCTTTTCATTTGTATCCTAAATCATAAAGCACTTTGCAAAGTCTGTTTGAATATGAGTGCTATTAATAAATCACTGATCATCTTTCTGATGTTTAATAATTTTACTAAAAGTAGTAATACTGCAGTGTAAAGATACTCTGTTACAAGTAAAAGTCAGAATCTTACTTAAGTAAAATATGCAAAAGTTTTAGCATCAAAATATTCTTAAAGTACCAAAAAGTAAAAGTACTTATTTTGCAGAATGGTTCTTTTCAGAATAATATATGTTATATCACTAATTACTGATGCATTCATGTGTACATCACTTTAATGTTGCAGCTGGTACAGGTGAAGATCATTTAAACCAGTTGATATACTGCTGGGTAATTTAATCTATAATACATCATGATGTATTACGTCATTTATATCTTTGTTTTAATCATTTGAATCTGCAAAGTAACTGTTAAATAAAATAATAACTGTTAAATCAGTGTAGTAAAGTAGAAAGCAGCATAAAATGAAAATAACAGTAAGGTACAAGTACTTCAAAAGTGTACTTAAGGTGGCCTGGGGTTCCACGGTCCAGGGTTCGAATCCGACCTGTGACAATTTCCTGCATGTCTTCCCCCCTCACTCTCCCCTTTCTCACCTAGCTGTCCCGTCAAATTAAAGGCAGAAAACCCCCCAAAAAAATAAAAATAAAAAGTGTACTTAAGTACAGTACTTGAGTTAACCACTGGTATAAATAGCCACAGCTGTGTGTTTTGACAGCTGCTTTGTTGCACTGCTGGGAACGCGCCGATGCGAAACAACAATCACATTTCACTTCTTCTTTGCTCTTCTTTTATACAAAAGTATTTATATTTATTATCAGGCTGAGGTAAGCAGCTGTTTTCAGTGAAAACCCTCTGATAAACCAACTGCACACTACCCTGCTCAGCACCACACAGCACACAGACACAGTTAGTTAGACCTCTCTGTCCTGCACTGTATGTGCCCTCCCCATCTATACCAGACCAGATAAGAACTGGGCTGTGTGCAGTAGTTGTGCTGCTCTTATCCTGTTTCTAACTCTCTTGTGTATGCATTTGCATTGTATTTATTTATTTATTTATTATGGGGAACTGTGTTGTGTATGGTAATGTGTGTTTATGTGTGAGCTGCTGGACACTCGAATTTCCCCACAGGGATGAATAAAGTATCTTCTATTCTATTCTACTCGAGACTAGCTGGTGAACAGAGTGGAGCATTTAGCCGCTAAAGAGACAGATATTTCCCTCAGGAGTTGGTAGAGACTAAAACAGAGCTAACAGAAAGTTAATACTGGACTTACATTCATCAGGTGGACACAAACAAGACTTCATGTTGCTCCGTGACTGCTGGATGTGTAGGCCAGATATTCAACTCTTTGCTAATACGTGTGTGTTTAACATTATAGCTTAATTTGTTTCAATTGTCCCCAAGTGGCCAAAAAAAATCAATCAATCAATCAGTTAAAGTTAACTAGATTATATTTAGGTGGTAAAATTGATCTTACACACAAACCTGCAGTGATGGAATGTAACTAAGTACATTTAATCAAGTACTGTACAATTTTGAGGTACTTTTACTTCACTTGAGCATTTCCATGTTATGCTACTTTATACTTCTACTCCACTACATGTCAGGGGCAGATTTTGTATTTATATGACATTATTTACTAGTTAGGTTGCAGATTGAGATTATTTTTTTGGGCTTTTCCCTTTATAATAGAGTGACAGTGGATAGACAGGAAAGGGGGAGAGAGATGGAGGATGACACTCAGCAAAGGGCAGCAGGTCGGATTCGAACCTGCGCCGCTGCAAAGGACTCAGCCTCAGATTGAGATAATTAATACAAAATGTAAATTAACTAAATAATTCTGATGTAGTCATATACAGTGGGGCAAACAAGTATTTAGTCAGCCACCAATTGTGCAAGTTCTCCCACTTAAAAAGATGAGAGAGACCTGTAATTTTCATCATAGTTACACTTCAACTATGAGAGACAAAATGAGAAAAAAAATTCAGAAAATCACATTGTAGGATTTTTAATGATTTTATTTGCAAATTCCTCAGGAAAATAAGTATTTGGTCACCTACAAACAAGCAAGATTTCTGGCTCTCACAGACCTGTAACTTCTTCTTTAAGAATCTCCTCTGTCCTCCACTCGTTACCTGTATTAATGGCACCTGTTTGAACTTGTTATCAGTATAAAAGACACCTGTCCACAACCTCAAACAGTCACACTCCAAACTCCACTATGGCCAAGACCAAAGAGCTGTCAAAGGACACCAGAAACAAAATTGTAGACCTGCACCAGGCTGGGAAGACTGAATCTGCAATAGGTAAGCAGCTTGGTGTAAAGAAATCAACTGTGGGAGCAATTATAAGAAAATGGAAGACATACAAGACCACTAATAATCTCCCTCGATCCGGGGCTCCACGCAAGATCTCACCCCATGGGGTCAAAATGATCATAAGAAACGGTGAGCAAAAATCCCAGAACCACACGGGGGGACCTAGTGAATGACCTGCAGAGAGCTGGGACCAAAGTAACAAATCATCAGTACACACTATGCCGCCAGGGACTCAAATCCTGCAGTGCCAGACGTGTCCCCCTGCTTAAGCCAGTACATGTCCAGGCCCGTCTGGAGTTTGCTAGAGAGCATTTGGATGATCCAGAAGAGGATTGGGAGAATGTCATATGGTCAGATGAAACCAAAATAGAACTTTTTGGTAAAAACGCAATTTGTCGTGTTTGGAGGGGAAAGAATGCTGAGTTGCATCCAAAGAACACCATACCTACTGTGAAGCATGGGGGTAGAAACATCATGCTTTGGGGCTGTTTTTCTGCAAAGGGACCAGGACAACTGATCCGTGTAAAGGAAAGAATGAATGGGGCCATGTATCGTGAGATTTTGAGTGAAAACCTCCTTCCATCAGCAAGGGCATTGAAGATGAAACGTGACTGGGTCTTTCAGCATGACAATGATCCCAAACACACCGCCCGGGCAACGAAGGAGTGGCTTTGTAAGAAGCATTTCAAGGTCCTGGAGTGGCCTAGCCAGTCTCCAGATCTCAACCCCATAGAAAATCTTTGGAGGGAGTTGAAAGTCCGTGTTGCCCAGCGACAGCCCCAAAACATCACTGCTCTAGAGGAGATCTGTACGGTGGCCCTGAAGTGCAAATCACAACAGCAAATAGAAAAACGCAACAGCAAATCATAAAACACGACAGCAAATAGGAAAACACAACAGCAAATAGGAAAACACAACAGCAAATAGGAAAACACGACAGCAAATATGAAAACATGACAACAAATATGAAAACACAACGGCATTAACTTCTACCGGAAAAGGTAGGGCCTATCTAGTAGAGGATGGACCCTCCTGATTGGACAGACAGACTGTCTGTCTTTTAACAGGAAGGAGAGGTGAAAAACACGGAAAAGCACCTACTTTTAACAGAGAGACAGTCCGTCTGTCCTTTCAGGATGCTCCGTCCTCTGCTAGATAGGCCCTACCTTTTCCGGTAGAAGTTAATGCCGTTTTGTTTTTGTTTTTGCTGTCGTGTTTTCCTATTTGCTGTCGTGTTTTTATATTTGCTGTTGTGTTTTCATGTTTGCTGTCGTGTTTTCATATTTGCTGTCGTGTTTTCCTATTTGCTGTCGTGTTTTCCTATGTGCTGTCGTGTTTTCCTATTTGCTGTCATGTTTTCATATTTGCTGTTGTGTTTTCCTATTTGCCGTTGTGTTTAATGATTTGCTGTTTTGCGTTTTTCTATTTGCTGTTGTGATTTGCACTTCAGGGCCACCGCAGCTCTGCATGGAGGAATGGGCCAAAATACCAGCAACAGTGTGTGAAAACCTTGTGAAGACTTACAGAAAACGTTTGACCTCTGTCATTGCCAACAAAGGGTATATAACAAAGTATTGATATTAACTTTTGTTATTGACCAAATACTTATTTCCCACCATAACTTGCAAATAAATTCATTAAAAATCCTACAATGTGATTTTCTGGATTTGTTTTTCTCATTTTGTCTCTCATAGTTGAAGTGTACCTATGATAAAAATTACAGGCCTCTCTCATCTTTTTAAGTGGGAGAACTTGCACAATTGGTGGCTGACTAAATACTTTTTTGCCCCACTCTAGATTAAGCTACCCAGCCAGCAGTATATAATAAATACAAAAATGAGCTCTACCTTAACCAGCTGCAGCATTAGTAATGTACACATAAATACATCACTGATTATAATCCTGTGATATAATATATATATGTGTATGCTAATGCTAGTAAAACTTTTACCTAAGTAAGATTTTGAATGCAGGACTTGTAACAAAGTATTTTTACACTGGTATTGCTACTTTTACTTAAGTTAAAGATCTGAGTATTTCTTCCACCACAGCAAACCTGACTACTGAGATTTCACAAATAAATATTTTTTCTTACCAACAAGCAGAAAGTGTGCTGTTGAGCCAGTAAGAACTTGAGTTATGAGAAGAAATAAATACAAGAACTATCTATTTTTTTTTGGCTGTGTACAATGAGACAAGATACACGTTAATTAGTGAGAAGTGTTTAGTGGATTTATTTACCTTAAAACATTGCCAGGCTAGCGGTTTCTCTTTATTTACAATATTTATGCTAAGCTAAGCAGTGGCGGTTCTAGGGGGGGGGGGGGCAAGGGTAGCCAGTGCCCCCTTAATATTCAGCGTTGACCTCCCCCTTGCCCTCCTAACTGTGGCAAATATTTTCATACATTTTTAACCCCACCTTTAGCCCCAAAGAGGGGAATATTAATAATGTGCAATGATAAATAAAATGTAGGTTAACACTGAATGAGTATTCTTGTGTTTACTGTGATATGTGTATCGTTAGTCTTTTTGTAGACCCACACCTATGGAGGGTTGGTGGTAAGTAACAAAAATTTTATTGCTGTTAGTTTCTGTCACCGGCTTTATGCATGTATGTAGAAAGACACTAAGTTCAAGTAAGTAACTCAACTGGCCTTTGCTGTCATGAATTATCAGAGATATTCACTCTTTCTGCAAACAGCCAGGGATTTTGTGACACTTGAATATTTAAATGTTATGCTACCTTATAATTCTACTTCACTAGATTTCAGCGTGAAATATTGTAGTTTTTACTACTCCACTACATTTGTTTGACATAAGTTACACCCCTAAAATAGCATGTGGTCCCAGCCTAGCTCCTCTATTTGAAATGGTCTAGAACCACCACTTAAGTTACTGTAAGCTAGCTTCATATCTACTTTATAGACATGAGTGATATCAACCTTCTCATTTTAACTCTAGAGAAAGTGAGTGGTCTCCGAGTGCTTCTGCTGAATCTGAGGGTCATAGAGCAGAAGCTATGTAAATGAACGCTGCATGTAAGATAAGTTACGTAGAAGTGCTCTATATAAACTTTCATGACTAACACGTAGTGATCTACACCGACACAAATGCATGAAAAGCATGAATTAAGATTTATGAAAGAAGTGGAGAAAGTTAAACAAATGTTCACATGGAGTTGCAAATACAGTTTCACAAGTCAGATGAACTCCTCTGACGTTACACAGGACCAAAAGAGGTAGCTGATTTCACTTCTATATTGTCAAGCACGGTTTAAAACTGGGACTTCTGCAGACCTACAGTAGACTTGTATACTATGCTACTATGCATATTATCATCAGATATAGTGGTATAGATACACAATGTTCACTTTGGACAATTCTTACATAGAAGAAAGAAAAAAAAAAGCCATGTGTGACAAAAGGTGATCACTTCCAGGCACCTTGCCGAGCTGCAGTCATGCATTTACAACAGGACTGCGTGAGAACATTTATTCTGCGCAAACACACACGGAGGAAAATATTTCATTAGACATCTGGCCACATGACAATACATACTTCACATTATTTGCCAACTTGAATGCATTTGGGGTTTCTTTATTTGTACACCTTGAAGATTATCTAATAACTAACAGCATGTTTAGTGAACTATGTGCATTAATGTTAAGTGGCCGGTTTTTAATGTTACAAAAAGGCAACACACAGAGGAGGTACACTCAATAAGATTATTTATGTTATTGTACAATCTGCATTTTTTTTTTAAACAAATAATAAAAAAAAAAAGATTAGTAACATGTACAGTATTCGAATGATCGTATTTGGTGTGGACTGAGGACTTGTCACATTTAGTCCACCCAGAGCTCCAGTGATGGGAGGGCCTGGAATGACTCATGAACGCTAATAAGTGTGTGTATACAGATATGTGTATGTTTATTTGCATTTGTCTGTTATTGTGTGTGTGTGTGTGTGTGTGTGTGTGTGTGTGTGTGTGTGTGTGTGATAAGTAATAATTGTATTTATTTATAAGTATTCTGCTCTGTGTGTGCTCACAACAAGGTGTTGGCGGGAGGTTGAATGTCACATGGCAAAGAGGATGGGGATAAAGGGATGAAAAGCAAAACTGAAGAGTTGGGGGAGGGAAGAGAGAAAAAGATGGAGGCAAAAGTAGCAGGGGCTCAGTTGCTGTAAATCTGGCCCTCGGGTGGCTGAGGAAGCTTCATGTTTTCCTTGCAGGTCATGAGCCGTCGCAGCTCCAGCAGCACCATCCGGATACTGTAGGAGTTCTGCCACTTGGCCAGTGCAGTCACTGCATGCATGTCAACCTGCAGGACAGAGAACAAGTAAGGATGGGTGTATGGATGGATGGATTCAAAATCACAAACTTATCTAGAATGTGCCGTATGTTAAACTTTACCTTACTAAATGACCAAAATGTAGATAAAAGATATTTTATGATATGCGAAATGCGATTACAGGTGACTTTCTTTATGTTTAGGCAAGTTTTCACATTAGATTTTTTTTTTGTTTAAGTCCAATCCTGAGTTCGACTGTCATCGACCTGTGGTATGTATGTAAGCAAGCTCATTATGACACAAGCTAGGAAAATGGAGAACAATAAATGGTCGGGCGTTGAACAACTAAAGGGAGTGAAAAAACAAGTGCACATTCTAGATCAGACTCAAGAATAATAGACATACAACCGTTAGAGTGGAATCAATCTAAAACCATTCTGTAGTTTCTTGGTCCAGCCATATTTCCATGTTTTTAGGTAACCAATAATTAGATTTGGACTAAACTGCTTTGGGACAGCACCCTAAAATGTCTAAATGATTATGTAGACGCACCACATCTCTTATTCTCTTGTGCCAGAAATAATGCAATGGTTGCATTAGCTGGCAGATGATTCAAGCATGCACTTGGAACAGGAACTTGCTTATCTACACTGACCTGTCTACAGAGCAGGCACGACACCTTTACCTTTTCTTGTTTTTTTTATATACATTCCACTAACGTGATAACATGCTTTTGATATTACAAAATATACATGAGCCCAATTCTGTTCTTTCTCCAAATGCATCCATCAGTGTAGCAGGAATAGGATCAAGAGCATTTCCGATTTAAAAAATAAATACTGCTGACGCTTCCTAAGTTGGGTAATCAAGCTAGAATAGGAACTGGGTTAGAAGATTTACATACCACACCGTTGGAGGTGTGCACGCCATTCAAGTTTATTTTTGTCACAAATCTGACAAACGGTGGTGACTCTGGGTATTCTGGCCCACATTCAACCTTCAGATTGTACATCCTGTTTTCATAGCTCGTCTGCGGACAGAGAGGTAGGGAGAGACGAGTCAACACAAGCACACAATGTTCAGTGTATTCAACAATATCATCAATGTGAAATGCATGGGACAAAACACCCCGAATCCTGGTTATGATGGTTAAAAAGGTCTATATTTATACCCATTTCCATAGCAACTATAAATGTGTTGGCTGAGCCAGCTGATAAAGGTCCTTAAGGTATGTTTCTGAGGTGTCTTCTAGTTCTACACATTACAGATGCATATTGAGCTGCACTTGTACTAACCTAGCCTCCAAAGGCAGTCAACCAAAACTAAAGAAAACTCTAAACATGTTCAAGTAATTTCATCAGCATACATAAAAGTCATTCTTATATTTAGCATCTAAAGAATGAATGCTAAACTGTTAATTTTCAAAAAGTAATTAAAACCATTCAGCTATGTACACTCTGAAGACTGTGTGTTTATTATGTGCTACCTGTTGCTTCCTGTCATCTTTGTGATATTATATGTAATATTTTATCTTTACTAAGGTGTTTTATTGCGCTGCTGTCTCAAATTCACTTTCACAACTAATGCCGCATCATTCGTCGATTTTGGAACACCAACATGACCGTCTGTTAACTGCCTATTAAATGCCTATTGCACAGTCCTCATTTAAGTGTTAAAAAGTGTAACCCCCTCACCCTTGGAGGGCCAAGAATCACCCCTCTCCACCGTGTTAAGGTCATGTCTTCATCGTCCTCCAGGCCCCAGCTCACTGTTCCATCTCCCACACCTTTCTGGCCTTCCTCCAGCTCTTCCAGGAGCCGGAAATTGCGAGGGACTTTAACGCCTGTTTGTGGACAAAACACACCAAAGTAAGACTGTTATGATCACACATGCACACTTCCAACACGACAAGTGGATTTAGGTAGCGTCTGGCGACAACTGTAAATCTGTCAGAGCAATGACTTGCGGTTATAAAAGGTATGCGCCGCTGAGCATGACTCATTCAGACACAAACAAGGAAAATAAGGTGCGCCTCAGTTGATTTCATCACCCCTTCGGTAATGGTTGACGCTATTCATGTCCTCAAATGTAGCATCTGGCTTCGACGATGCTGCATCATTTGGCCTCTGCAGTAAGCTATGATGGTGCTGCGCCGTTAACTGAGCCACGCAAACAAATACAGATGGTGCAGCAGTTTAGCTCAGATCACGTCGAGAACCCTTCATTGAAACTCAACCTGTTTTCTTGATTAGCTGGAAGTCTCAGAAAAACGTACCGTCATTGTTGACGCTAAACTGTTTCAGTTTAAACATGCACGAAGGCTGAATGTCGATGCACCAACATCTATTGATAACGTGTAAGGCCATTGACACGGTTTGAGACACATCCGTGTTCAGAGTCAGTAACTAACGTTATTATTTTTATATCGCAGATAGGTAATACATTACCCGGGCGGTTCACTAGCATCGGCAGTAGAAACTATTAACATCGCCATGCTAAATTGCGTTATAAAGTGAAAGCCAACAATTTACACAATGTTATATACGCAGACGACTGATATTAAATGGCTATTAAACGACATGCAATTCCATTTCGGCCGCCATAGTGCATCTCGTTGCCCTTCTATAAGTTAAGTTACGTTAGCTTAACGTTAGCTTATAGCATCGTTTCCTATTCATTCCCTTCAGAAGCTCCAGGCTTTGCGTTAGCTTGCATTTTTTCACACAGCAGGCGCGTCAGTAGATATTCAACCTCCTTACGAAACTTGATAGCTACAACATGACAATTAATTCAGACGACTATTCAGCTTCTAATAATGATATATTTCTTCGTACATTTACCTAATCCGGCGGCGACCGCCATCTTGTCGCTACACAGCAGGAGCGCGCACGTAGTTTTGCCATTGTGGACAACGATGCGTGCGCGTTGAAGAAACGCAGAGCATCGCGTCCATTGTTAGTGGCCAACAGCAATAGAGTTCATGTGAATATTGTACAAGGATTTAACTGTTCACTATTTTCAGAAAACATCTCAAAGTGTGTGAAGGAAAAAGGTGGACAAGCCAAGTTCAAGTGTTTTATTTGAAATACACAAACTATAACTACCTACGGTAGTTAGGCTAAATACGTTTGTTTATTTGAAATACACACACTCTAACTAATTAGATAAATAATTAAAAACAAACCAAAATCAGGAAAATCAGTGGCTGGCTGGCTTGAATAGGCCTAAAGGAGAAAGTTCTCCCAACCGGTACTTAATGGCTTATAGACCTTTTCCATAGCAGTCATTTGGACTTATAGTGGGAAAAGAGCATGCGTACTAATACGATTTATGATGTCTGTGTTCAGACATCAGTTTTGTTACTGTGATGTCAAAAAGTCTTCCTTGAAAAAGACTACTTGTAAGCTAAAACAAGAGATTATGCAGGCAGAGCAAGAAGAAAGTAACAATCAAAAGAACGTGTAGCCTAATTGTATGATAAGATAAAACTTGTATAGACAAGTTTGACTTGACTTAAAAATGTATTCCGAGGGAAATTGCTGTGCAGGAGTTGCAATACAAAGTGAAAACAGTATTAAAGTGCAAATATAAGAAAGTCTGATACAACAATAAAGGTGCAAATCCTAAATATATACAATGCCAAAATCAGGTTAACAGTAGGGATTATAAAATATAAACAGGTTATTGGAAAGGATCAGTCTAGGTGGGGTTGTGAATGGAATGGAATGGAAATTGATTTATTTGAAACAGGGACAATGCACAAATAAACATTAAACTTGTTAAACAAGAGAATATGTCTTGGGCCAGGTTATAGCAACAATTGCTAATTTCCACCTGTAGTCCCTGGGCAGGTATGACAAATTTAAAAAACAATTAACAATTTTAATATAGATATGTTAGTACAGTAGGCTATTCAATCTGAAGTGTAGGTCTGAGAGTGCATGATTAATACAGAATATTCATAATTATGCCTTGATTTTGCACATTATCATAGGTCAGTTGTTTGAAGATGAGTTGTAATGATAAAAAAAGACGATGTAATGCACAGGACAGTAATCCAGAGAGAATATATAGCTACATTTTTAATCTAACAACAAGAGAGTCACAGCAGTGAAGTGATAGTCTAGCCACCATAACTACTACAGAGAGATGTCACTAATTGAGTATGTGCTATTAGAGGTATTGTAAATGTAAGGTGATTAAAAAGTAAAAAACAGTGCAAGAATTAGCAGTCATTATCAACCATTTATTTATAAATACAGTTTAATATATACATTGCAAGTCTCCCAAATGGAAGACAACAAAAAGGCATCAAGGCATTATTCTGGTATCTAAAACTCCATCATCACCACCAGCATACAGAACCAACTACACCATCCATATATGGGCCTTGACTCAGAACAAGTAAGAGGCAAGTGAAGGGCAATGCAGTCAGTCAATAAATTGCTTTCCCATGTCGCTGTCGAGATTTACAGTAAATCAATCAGGGAGAGGATAAGGCAATTCAATAAAAAGTTTAAAACAATCATTCCAAAAGTGATTTCAACACAGCATGTTGAACGTTCCCACCGAATGCCCACCCCACATACCAACAAGTTCATTTGCTTTTACAATTTCCAGTGGAAAAATATTTAGTTAACCACACATTGTCACAAAATACCTTTCAAATCCACTGATGTCTGTCTCTAAAACAGAAAAAACCTATCACAGATTAACCACAAATTCTACCTCAATAACATGAGGCCAGGTCAACTGTACTGACATATGGCTACAAATGAAAATGTAATGCATTTAAAATCATTCGGCCAACAGAATCTAATGAAAACAACTGACTTATACAACTTGTATCTATTAGATAACGGCCTTAACTTCACTAATGGAGAGGGGGTTTTCTTTTTTTCACAAATTCATAATAACCTATTGAAATCACTCTAACCACAATCCTGAGATCATCTGGAGAATACATGAAGAATAAGTTAATGTATGTTAGATCTATAGTCACAACCAGACTCCTAACTATAACAAATAGCGATTATAGCAAGTCTGTCTCCAAGTTATGTCATTGGTTCCTTCTGAGCTCACCATATATATTTTTATTGCAAGGTTGTCAGTTTTGTCAATCTCCAAACTAATTATGGCATGTCTAATGTTTCTAACCATTACCCTTAGCTATTGTATTACAAAAACAACTTGCTGAAGTGCCAAATCATCCAGTAGAGCCAACAACGCAGAGACTCCCATTCATAAAATAAGTTGTTTCAAGTTCAAATGAGTGTACTTACTGCAGTTAGCAGTGTCCAAACTATATTTTGCCTAAAACTGATCAAAAGAGCGTCAGGAGTAGAACTTCTACACAGGCCTTAAACTTTGACGCAGTGACACATAGTGGCATCTATTTACCATCATGTATTACACTACCTAGCGCATACGAGAGACTGCTTCTCACAATACTCTACAAGCACTACGCAATCTGCTGTGTACTTGACCTATGGCGAATAATTGTATATAATCAAGTATGAAGGATTCAAAAGCTGAAATATTACATCACATAAAGCATAATTTTGGCTTCAAAATGAACTTTTACTGTAATAAAAATATATACTATCATTAAATTGTCTAGTACAACATCAGAAGCTCACTAATTCAACCTTTAACCTGATCAACCCAGCTGAACAGCAAGATTAGCTCCTCCAATTTACACCTGATAATCTAGGATTTATTAGATAACATTTTCAAAGTTCAAATCTGGGAACATTTGGTCAAAATTTGGGGTCATCTTTTGAAAGCAGCACAATTCATTTCATGCTCAATGCATGCACGCATTCTTACGTCTGTGTAATGTGACATCTTAATTAGTAGAAGCAATTTAGTCATGCTGTTTAAGTAGCCAGTTTTCCAACTTAAAATAGCAAATATATGTAAACTAGTAGAAAAAGAAAGGCATTTTAACCTAATCAGAGGAGTTAAGACGTATGGTTAAGGGCCTCTTATTACACTGCATAGTTATTGGCTGTACAATACATTTACAAATTACATTAAAAAAAACTTTCAACCAATCAATGAATTACATAATCTCATCTATAAGCGTGAAGAAATTCCTGGATCCTTCCTTCCTGGACTGTTGGCACATAACTTCAGAGTATCTGTATCTAATTAACTGAGACACAAATCCCAGAAAGACAGAATTACCGTTGCAGTGACACAAAGAAGTACAGCAAATGACACAAATTAACAAAAAAGACAATAGTACTGCATCTGTAGTCCGTACGTAAGGCAGCTTGACCAAAATCCATTTGCCTCTTTCCTGCTAATCTGTCTGTTCATCAGGAGTCAAATAAAAACTAAAAAGGCGGGCGCCTGGTAAGCTCACCTGGTAGAGCGGGCGCCCATATATAGAGATAGATTTACTTCTCGACGCAGCAGCCGCGGGTTCAACTCCGACCTGCGGCCCTTTGCTGCGTGTCATTCCCCTTCTCTCTCCCCTTTCAAGTCTAAGCTGTCCTATATAAATAAAATGTCTAAAAAAACTAAAAAGGCTTTTGACAGAGGACATGATCATCTGAAAAGACGAGTTAGTCAGACCGGAGTGACTCAGCGAAACAACAGCATGATACATGTGTAATTTGCCCAGATTTTCTAATGGCCAAGCATCAACGCTGACTACAGGTACACACATGTCAATGTCACTTTTTTAGATCAAATTACTCATCTTCTTTGTTTCCACTATCATCAAATAAATATATAAATGCAAACTGTTTCAATGGCCAGATAACATGACACATCAAAATGCAAGCTAAGGATCCAACAGCAATATGAGCAATTTGGCTTGTTTTTGGTTTGTCTAAACTAAACCCATCTCTGAGCTGTCAGATCTGTCATTTAGCAATCTGGAGGGATGATATTGGCTTTAAAGTAGCATTGACTCTTCCACTGCAACTGTAGTCATTGTCTCAGATTGATAAATGCATGACTAAAAACTATTAAATATTGTCATCACCCTTCTTTAAAAACAACAAAAAAACAGTAGCTGAACCCAAATGTGCAAGAAATCAACAAATGTAACAGAACATTTTGTTCTTTAGCTATCAACATTGGTAAAGCATCCAAAAATACTATATCACCTCAGCTCTGCTACTTACCACGGCCTAAATCTAGTGCCATTACTTGCACATCAAGAAGACCCTTGATGAGGTGGAAATACGAAGACGTATCCAGAAGAAGAAAAAAAAAGCAGTGCTAAATATAACGTGGTTCATCCACTCTGAAAATGAACAGTTTTGTCTCTGGAGGATAAGAAAGTGAGTGTTCACTCTTTCAAGTGTTCTTTCCTGGCCTTGTTTGAATTTTCTGACGTGAGGGAAATCTTTTAATGTCCTTGGACAGCGATTTCAAATTATCTGTATCTGACCCTAACGTATCTGATCATACCTTCTCTCTATTTGGAAATCACCTCAAAAAAGTTATTATTTGTGTTAGACATACGAAGAGTTTAGGATATATTGCAATTTTGAAATGATGATCTCCACGAGGGAGTAATGAAAAATTCCATCAACAGAGCCCTCCTCTTGAAAAACAGACAAAATGTGCAAGACTTAAAGCTATGGCATCAGAAAGTGTTTGTTAGTTTTGCTTTCTATGGATTACAGTCTGTGTGAGGCAAAAAAAGGGGATGAGAAGCCCGGACGGAGCCAGCGTCTTCTGAGGTAGGGTGCAGTTAGCCTGCGACGTTACTTCACTTTTTGAGCCCATTTCAGGTCGTCCGCCCTGGGTTTCTCTCCCGTCACACCCTGGATAAGATCCTCCAGGTTCTTCCAGAAACCCATCTTCTCCAGAGGGTAGTTCAGCCAACCTGGAGAGACAAAGGTCAATGAAAAATCTCTCATCCCAGAAAGTGAGATTCCATCTTTAAAAAACTATGTACAGGCTTGCTTTTCATCTATAATCCCTATAAGAAAGACAAACCTGTAGTGATGCAGAAGTACGTCTCATGTGGGGAGACGTGATGGATGCGGTGGTGCTTGCGGGGAAGGATGATGTGGAAGTCCTGCAGGAACACGACCCAACGAGGCAGGCCGAAATACGTGTGCGACCACTTGTGAATCTGGTTGGTTAGGGTCACAAAGATGCCTAGTGCGAACAAGTAGCAGTACCAGGGGTAGATATGGTCAATCTCCTCTGCAAAAAAGGAGAGAGAGAAACATATTTTGTTTGGTGCGTTTCTTTTTCCTGTAAATCATAATGTAATTTTTGAAGCAACAGTTTCAAAAATCAGAGGAAATGTCAGACTCGGTTTGTTGATACAAAACTCACTAGAGGAGAGGGTGAGGAAGCTGAAGGCCATGTTTGCTAGAGGGACTATGGTAAGCATGCAGTTGTCACCATTGGTCTCAATGAAGTCGTGACGGGTAATGGCTGTGGGATCGATGTGGTGCTCTCTAAATGGTCGTATAAAAGCCTGAAAGACAAGAAATGCAAACTGGATGCAGGAATGGGTTCCTTTCCGAAACAGATTATTTAGAGTACAAACAATGGATACCGTACCTTCCCAAAGACGGGTAGATCCACTGATCCCCATGTATCAGCCCCCCAGTGAACAAGTCCTGACGCAAAGTCTGCGGTAAGTATTCCTGCCACTGAGGAGGAGAAAAGCACAGAAGGATGAGAAAAAAACATTCAAATTAAAGAGAGAACACCCAACACTTTGTTTGGATTGCAGCTCTAAAAAACAACAACAGAATGCACCAACCAGTGACAACACAACAACAGAACACTATATAATGTTTCAGTCAGTACTTACCAACACTCAACAGGATGTACCACAGATGTCCCAGGTGGAAATTGGCAAGAAGGTGAATGAAATTGAAGGCCATGAGAGAGAAGCAGAGGATGACACTTACCCATTCCTGACATCTTTTGCCTTAAAGAAAAACACGAGCAGACATATCAGTATGATTCAACACAAACACTTGTGCGGCAGTTCTTATAAGCACAATGTTCACATTATGTCAACAACCCATAGCATCTGAAAATGATGTGACATTGTATAAATCAAAACTAAAGCTTACACAGTCCTACTGGCTAACAAACCCTACTGGCAGGCAGACGTCTGAACACCATATACTGTAGCTAGTCAAAGCTGTTAGATCCTCAACTGATGCAAGGAGGTCAAAAGACATGAAGTATTTGTACAATGGGCGTGAAGGCCTTTAACTTATGGTGCTCAAGTTTAAATGGTATGAATGATGGAAGGACTAGCACAGCGGACTGGCCAAGATCTCAGAACTATTCTCAACCATTAGTTTTTGGTTTTGCGTTTCTCTCCGAGTTACAGCATATGGGCTGCCTGAGTAACAACACTGTTTACGAAAGGTCACAACATCGCCATAGACAAATGAGGCGTCTGAGCCTAAAGCTAAAGCGATGGATTGTTCTAACCTCTGCCTGAATGCTCGAAATGTCAAAGAACAACAGCGACTCAAACACAAATGCAAGCTCTATCTCACATGATTCATGTTGTGTAACAACAAAAGTCTTAATGTGACAAGCACAGAGCTGTCGCTCCTTGTTCGGTGTCATTTAATTGTTTTCAGTATGTGTTTGGTAACTACGCTATGTAATGTAAAGACTGTCGTTGTGTCACCCCACTCGTGGACACTTGAACCGAGTTAACAAGCAGACAGAGCTGCTAAGGGGATCGACTCACCTGGTGAGTATAAATTTGCCAGTTCTCGGGCACCGGCGTGTTGTGGACCCCATCTGGCCGAACCCAGGCCCGGTCCCTGCGGCTCCTGACTCTGTGTTTCTTCTCCACACCCGCTCTCGTTAACCGTTCTCGCCATTTCTCTGCTGTGGGCCCAGCCCCTTCAATCTCTCTAATTTCAGTCAGGAACCAACAGAATCATCAAGTTCTCAGCCCACAGACAGCGTAACGTTTTCAACCAATCAAGTGCAAGTCGTTGAGCGCAGCTGCCAATCACGGGACGGGAAATGTTCCGGATAGCCGAGTGACCAATGGGGGTTTGAGCGAGAGCGGAAAGACCGATTTCCTGACCTCACCCAAGGAAACTAGAAAGAAGGAAGAGTCATTACGAATCACATACGTCAATAGTGCCAAGCCTGTAGCATTCTACACGTTACGTGATGGTAATAGAGTAGCTTTGTTATCAACTTACCAGCCTTTCAACTGTTAAGTATGACGTATGCTAGCCAGCTTTATCCACTATGTTTACTATTATTGTCAGGAGGCGCCGCTAATCACCGAATTGTAGGGTCAGAAATATCTCTGTTGTCGAGATGTCCTACAGTAATTGGGAGATATTCCTTGTTTTTCGTGAACCAAAGTCTGGCACCAATGCAAACTTTTTATGACGTATGACTCTTCCTTCTTTATCAGTTTCCCCCACCAGGCCACCAGTTCTGTATTGTGCCCGCTCTGCTCTCCCTCTCGTGGATGTAACGTTACCATGGAGCTCTCACTCGCTCTGTATCTATGCTCTTTACTGTATGATATGAAACAACCGGAGCAGGTCATCTGCGACATCTGTCATCCGTCACATGAAGCTACAGCTTCAACTTTGGAAAAGTTTGACAGTATATCGCCAGGTGAGGCGTAACGGCTCAGCAATAATGTTACTTTGTCTACTTAAAGCGAATGTATGTAACTTTGAAAGCATATTTAAAGTTCAATTCATAAGCATTAAAACGCTCAATTCAATACAGTAAGGGGGTTCGCTGCTACAGCCTCACTTGGTCTGGTATGACCAGTTGTTAATGGTGTTATTAGCTAGCGTTAATGCTAATTGGCTAACCCCAATAACTGCCACTTGTTGCTACTGTTTAATGCAATTGTTAAATATCATCGCTTTAAGTTAAATTAGCAATACATTTACGTACAGTACTCCATTACAAGTAGGCTAAACGTTCTACATTTATAATTGTACTTGTAGTCTGTATTAATGGTTAATTTCAAATGAATTCCGTCAACGTTATCTGTTTAATAAATATTGTGATGCTGAACTAGTGGAGGTAACAAATATTTCCCTGATATTATTACCATTGTCAGATAAGTGTTGTTGAGTAACACGTGTAACAACTAAGCTAACAAAGTGTGTGACCCTCACCCTACAATGTAAATACTTGTTAGCCTATAGTATTTATTAAATATAGTATAGTATATAGTATAGTACTATAGTATTTATTAAATACTAGCTATAGGTTCACTGTTTGCGGTGATGGAATGTGTTTCTACAGTAGGCCTAAGTGCATATCTTTAAAAATAAAAACAAAAAAACGGGTACTTGTGCATTACTTGAGTATTTCCATGTTATGCTACTTTGTAGATAGATAGATAGATAGATAGATAGATAGATAGATAGATACTTTATTCAGATTGAGATTGAGAGGGGTTGTCAGTATAGGGCCCAACAGCAAAGTAAGTTAACTCAAGTACTGTAACATTTTAAAGGTCTTATACGTTCTACTCCACTACATTTCAGAGGGAAATATACACTATATGTATTTGACAGCTGGAGTTATTGGTTACTTTGCAGATTCATATTTTGCATAAAAACATTTGATTATACAATCAAATGTAGGGGAGAGCGGGGTAAGTTGTCACATGGGTAAGTTGTCACACTGCTCATAACTCCACCACTAGATGCTCTATCTCAAAAATCAAAATCTGGACCTATGAAGAACAAGGCAGCTAAAAGAAGAAACATTATACAAGAGTCATCATCAGATGATGAAGAGTGCTTCTGCCTCGTCTGTGTGGAGCCACTTTCAAACAGTTGTCCAAAAGAGACCTGGGTAAAATGTGTTAAATGCAACAAATGGGCCCATGATGCTTGCACCTTAGGCCAGGCAAATTATGTGTGCCATAATTGTGTCTGTGAAGATGAGAGTCTGATTAGTCAAATACAGGGCAACTGTTTAGTTCAGAGGTTTAACATGTTAAGTAAAGCAAGTTATCTGCAGCATTCCATGCAGTTATCATGAATCTATGTGCAAGCCAGAGAATGTTAGAGTTTAAAGTTCAAATTAAAGTGGTCTTGCCACATGTGTTTTGATTGAAATGTGTATTGTTTTTCCAGATTCTCTAGGCATAATTGTTTATATTTCCAGTTCTGGTTTGAATTTAAAAATTAAAATCAATATTCACAAATAAGTAGTTATTTTTAGATAATCTAATGTGACAATTTACCCGCCGATGAGGCAAATTGTCACAAGTGCACATTCTCTATTAAACAGTCTACAACTCCGTAATGAGATAAGATATGAAAATGTTATGAATACAACATATGTTCCCAAGACTTCCTTCTTTCATTTGGTATGACATTTATACCATTGTGCTCAGTAAATGTTAGACAGTGTGAAAAGTGTGACAACATACCCCACTCTCCCCTATTGTTAAAAGCCAGAGAAGTTAATAACAGACAGCTTTCAGTATGGACCAGTGGTATAAAGTATCTGAGTACATATACGCAAGTACTGTATACGTACAGTTTTGAGGTACTTGTACTTTCTTGAGTATCTCCATTTCATGCTTCTTTATACTTCTACTCCAACAGCAACTTTTTGCACCAGGACCTCCTAACGATTAATCCGGCAATGGAGTCACATTTTCAGGTAACAGCAGAGTCTACAAAACAAAACAAAAAAAATACAGCAATAAAGTCACAAACTTTAATCAGTCTCATAATAACCTGGAACACTGCTGCATGCATAATGCTGGGGGTCCACTATATTTTCCGTTGCTGAATGTCGCTTGTGTACATTCTTGTAGCTCACCACAAGGTGGCAGTAAGACCCCACATTAAATCGACATTACGCAGCTCTGATTAAAAATTGTATATAAGTAAAGGTGCGAGTAGAGCTGCGAATCAAGTTATGAGGAGCGTGTGGGAATTGAGGCTCATTAGACCTACTAAGCATGTGCATATGATACCAAGACCTGTTTTGGCACCTGAGCCCGGTTCTTAATACCTGTTCGTGAGATCTTTACTATTACCCCTCCTGTTGTTTTCAAAGTTTCCGAATCAGAAATGTGGGTCTCTTTCAACCAAAATGCCCCAAAAATAACACGGATGGTTACATACAACGCTCATCGCAGGTCAAATGTAGGATCAGTTCACTACTTGCATTGAATTTTGGGTGTTTTATTCAATTGTTATAGCATTTGAAAAAAACTATGAAATGTCTCGCTTTCTAAACAGTATCTGACTAAACTGTGACAGTCTGTGATTATCCACTGAATCGTAACTATTTGTCAAAATAGTTCATAATTTCAGATTTTTTGAACTAAAAAAATAGGGTAGGCTATGCTTTCATATAAATGAGGTTTATTGATTATGAATTCCAAAAAAAAGTGTAAAACTAGCCTAATAAGTTGATGTTAGTGGTGAATCCGGTGGTAGTGAAAAAAAACGAAAGAAAAGGGAATCTTGAAAAACAAAATCGCCAGAAACATAAAAAAAGCGTCTAAAAAGGGTTAATTTTCTTTTCTTTTTTTTTACCTGGGAGTAGGCTACAACAAGTTGCATGGTCAAAGACAACACAAGGGTTAAAAGACAACGCAATGGTTAATGTTCTGAGAGGAAAATCATTATGTCTCATAGAAAATCGTCTTGGACCTTAATGAGAACACATTTAAGTGTTTAAAGACATAACCCAGGCTGACTAAGTAGGCTACCTACACCAACCCTCACGACAACAGTCTGGTTTAAACTAGTATCTGTGTGTGTTGTGGGGAAAGCTGTCAAGAGATTTGTCCATGGATGGTTTCATAAGAATCGTTGTTATAGGCTGATTACGCATGAACTTAGAAAATGGTTGCCAGAGTGTGATTTTTTTTTTGTTCATTTTTGTCGAGATGATGAGATGTGACTGTAGAGGGCGTGAATGGACGTGTTGTCAACATATGCTGGTTAAAAGTATTCACCCCATTCGGTTGTGACAGTTGGCACTGTGGGCAAAGAGACTGGCGTTATTTTGTATTTTCACTTTTTATTTGTGTATTGTCTAAGTTTCGTTATGTTGTGAAAACCACAATTGTGGCATTTGCCCTCTTTATTTTGCTGCTGCGCCCAAAAGTCTATACCACAACAAACTATCACAAATGCCGCACAAAAAAAACAAACGGATTAAGTTCGGTTTTTGATGTCCAAACACGAATAGTTGATTGCGGGATAGGTTCTCCAAAAGCAGCACAGGTTGTCCGGTTGGCTCCTCGCTGCGCGTCACACACCTGCCCAGTTAAAACCACGCCCCTCGCGTCTAGAGGAGCTATGATAAAACCTCCCGAGACAGGAAGCCCTGTCAATTCCTCCCAATCCATGAGCACATCATCTTCAAAGTAGTTTCACTGCATGTTGTCACACAGACAGTGACACGGGGATTCTAAACTCGTGGCGTTCCGACACTCGAGCCATTTCACAACTGAGGCAACTGAACCAAAACCTCCCTGGGCGTCTCATCTCAGCCCTCCATGCTCCTGCAATCCGGCGGGTGTTAAGATCCATGGAAGTGGCCGGCTTCTACGACGAGGGCGGATTTGCTATCCACAGTAGAGACAGCATTATCAGTCCCACCAGCAACGGCTCATACTGGAAACTCGGCGACTCGATGACGGAGCTGGGCATTGAAGAGCGGGAGAGAGCGATAGACTTCAGCGTTTACCTGGATTCAGCTTTGCACTGCCCGCAACTGGCGGCGCAGACGCACCACCACCACCACCACCAGCAGCAGCAGCAGCAGCAGCAGCAGGGGGACGTTTTCTCAGATTTCCTGGCGGAGAGCAAAATCAAGAGAGTTGCAGCTTTACATAACTACAAGAACTATTCGCTGTTGAACGAGCTGGAGACGAATCAGTGCGACAACTTGAGAGACCCCAGGGAGTCCTACGCGCTGGGTTACGCTGAGCTGCAGGAGACCCGTGTGGATAGTGTGCTCAGCCCTGAACTCATCGGGAGCCGCTACAGAGCTGCTGCTGCCGCCGCTGCTGCCGCTGAAAGAGACGACAGTCCGGAAGACGTGAAGATGGAGAACGGGTCGTCTGGTTTTGACATGAGGTCCTACCTTCATTACCAGTCCACCAGCGGCAGTATTGGTAACATCTCCACCGCGTCCTCGACTTGCTCCAGCCCGCCCGGCACACCTGCACCGTCAGGTAAAAGCAGGTCACCATCGCACAGTGGCAAAATGTCCAGCGGGAAATCAAAGAAACGCCTTGACAAGGACAGTGACGAGTACAGGGTGAGGCGGGAGAGGAACAACCTCGCAGTGAGGAAGAGCAGGGACAAAGCCAAAATGCGCAACTTGGAGACCCAACATAAAGTGCTGGAACTGGCTGCGGAGAACGATCGTTTACAAAAGCGTGTAGAGCAGCTGTCCAGAGAGCTGGCCACCCTACGCAACCTGCTCTCTGCCACCGGACAATGTTAGGAACCTCCAGCAGAGACTCCACACAGATCCGGGCTGCTTGTCTAATCATTGATGGACTTTAGAGCCTGAGGTGATCCACTGAAAGTGTTGAAAACGGTACGCTTCACAGGTGAAGACAGCGACCACCAGTTTACAGGGACAATAATGGGACTGAAGCAGCAGGTGCATGGATTGCGCTATCATTCACCATTCTTCACAAGTCACCATAGCTTTATTCTCAGATGTAATTGTTGTGTATGCAGTATTTTGGTGCATATTTTACATACATGCGAGTGGATTTCTACATTTTGTGTTTCTGGACCAATGGTTGCCAAGGGAAGAGTTGTGCTGCAGTGAAATGATGCAACTCTTTGTAATAGTATTGCCAATGAATGAAATAAGTCTAATTATTTAATATCGAAAGGGGAAATGCTTTAATTGTACTTGATATTTTATTGAATTAAACAGATTTATACTTTCTCTAAACAATTTCATTTGTAATTTCTTTTCTCCTTTTCAAGCAAGGGCAGACAGTGGTGTTGTGCCTGACTTAAATATTCACACATTCATGATAGTCAGACTGTGTATTAGGGTGTGTTTCAGTACAACATATTGCAGATTCAAATAACTGGCTCAACAATAAGGCAAATTTGCAATCTTTTTCAGGCCAATATGCCAAAATTGAAGGAGAAATAAACATGCTAAAGGAATTTGATGTTTCTTTTTGGCCATAGAGTGAATTTTGTATCAGTAAGGCTAAAGACGTTTTAAAAATACCTCAGACTACCATCATCACACTTCTTTTCCCACAAAGCAGAACATGGCATTCAATGGTTAGACCAGTGCCCTTGTACGGCGATAGAGACACATGCTACTGAATCTAGAATATAAATGAGGATTGATAAGTGAAATTGTGTTTTTCTATTGATATTAATTAATGCCAACGCCATTTGCATTCCTGTGTTAACTTGTTCACTACAAAGTCTCAGATCAGGGAATATATCCATACAATTTATACTGAAACGATACTGCTGAGAACAGCACAAAAAAAGACACGCAGCACAGAAATGTTAGCTTTATCTTTAGCACACGGCTCTGTCAATAGTCTGTTGGGTCCACTGGCCCAGAGAGGGGTTCAAGGTTGCATGAAAATTAATCAGCAACTAACCTCCTCACATCACCTCAGGTCTCGCTTCAACAGCCAAAAGACCTGGCTGTGAGTCAGCGCAGGCGAGATACCAATAATCCTGAGCAAACCTTGTTTAACCCTCAAGTGGAAAACACTCAGAAAATGAAGAAGTTAAAAATGGGAGTGACAAAGTATGTTACACCAGACATGATAAATAAGTTGACTATTTGTTTGCAGTGAATGTTACCAAGCCCTCAGACTGCATTTGACTGTGTGCACATTATGAAACGTATCAGCCTCAAACAAGCAAACCTCAGACAGAGAGGATAAAGAAAGAGGCAAGGTGGGATTTTTAGGTGATCCTTGTTAATTCAGGGTGGGGAATGTTTTTGCAACTCTCACTTCAGACAGCAGAGGACAGGGAAAACTTCCTTTGCTTGTTTTTTAAGAGGGGACATATTTACTTTATTGGCATTTAAACATCATTTTATATTCTCTAAATAAAGTATAAAAAGCTGTTGCTGTTTTGTGCTCTGAGGGATGACATTTTAAACACAGTGGATGTTTCACCACACTCAATGATGGAACAGTTTAGCTTTTAAACTGTTGTGCAACATCCTCCCTTTCTAACAGATCACTACTTGAAGAATGCTACACCCACATTTGAATAAGACAATGTAATCCTCCATGAACAGGACAATAGCTGTTAAGTAGCCGGGCCTGGCTTTAGGCCTACAAAACAATGCAAGTTAACATGATCATTTGTTATTACAGAGTTCAAGAAAAGTTGTAGATATTTTAAAACATAATTAATAAAACCGCAGAAACAAAGTATTGTTTCATGTCACGCGTTAATGATTTAACATCCATGCACTCCATGTTGTGACTTTCTCAGCACATTTCCAGCTCTTGCCGCTCTCGTTGTAGCTGTCAGTGTTGGCAAAGATCCATTTAAACATTCTAGGCATTCTTTCTTCGATGACCCCTTGTTTCCTATTTGATCCCCACGCAGTCTTTCCCTGCTCCTGGCTCACATGCTGACAGGAGAGAGGGAAATTCCCACACAGGATGACCTCTTTTCTTGAAAGTTTAGCCCAACCCTCTTTCCTCATTTTACCGTCAATGGGCAGTGTCTGTCCGTAAACTCCTCGTTGCATCACAGCCCCTCCCCAGGCCAACTGGCCTCCTAAAAAACTCCTCTGACACTGCAATAAAAAAAACACACACACACACACACACACACACACACACACACACACCTGTCACTAATGTCCACTCTGTACCAGTTGTTGAGAAATAGAAGATTTTCTTTTATCTATGAGTCATGTTAGTATGTCTTTTTGACGCTTATTAGTAGTTTTTTGTTCCTCAAACGACTTTAAAACGTTGTATCAGATTGTGTTTCCCAAATTAAAGAAAGTTGATGAAATGATGAAAACTTAACCTCCTATTAACACTTTTAATTAATTAATTTGGCTTTGGTCCAGTTTTTCTGGCTCGTTTAGTTTGACAGTGTGTCAGCTGATACATAGTTAGGATCATCGGAAGTACATTTCCAGGAAAATTGCCGTGAGCCTCACCTTCCACTTTCCGTGTGTTGCCGATCTCGGAATCCTTTTGCTTCGGGAAACGGTCTTCGAGCTGGCGAGCTACACGCTGAAAATGGCAGGTTTTGAAGGTTTTTGATCGTGCATCGAGACAGGCCTGCTTGGTTCTTTCGGGGAATGATTGGAAAGATTTACAAAGAATATGTTTACAGCATTTAACATCTCTAACTGGGACGTTTTGGGACCGATTGGTGGGGATTGCTGTGGACAAAGTACACACAGCGATACGCTAGTTGGAGAAAATTACGTTTAACCATGTTTATCCAGCTAATTTAAATAGCCTATGTTACTGTACCGCGTGAACAGTGAACTTCATTTAATATTGTATTTGCAAATGTTCCACCAAAACAAGTTCCTTCCCGAGACTATTTTGCAGAGCCACCGTCGCTGCGTCCAGATCTTGGAGCCGCCCAAGACGATTGTGACTGGTTTAAAGAAATACAAACAACCCAGAGCTTTTTTCTTTCTTTCTCCTGTCCCAGAATGTATGTGTGGTATAGCTAGGAGTAAGGTCTGGCAATGCGAGACTAGCTGATACATAATACATTTGTTGCTGATTTACATCACAAATACCACAACCTACAGAAGAGACTGGATATTATTTAAAAAAATCACGATTACGATTACCATTAAAGTGGTACTGATACCAGTAGAATACTTTTAGACTACTTTTTTCCACTTCATTCAATACACATCATGTGAATGTAAGCATCTCAGCACGCAGAACTGCCAACTCTGTCCAATACACCTCGCTCGACTTCAATTGACCACCGACTGTATTGGTTGTAGCTGCTGCGGTAGTAGGCCACACACACGTCACGTTAAACCGAAGAAAGCTTGCGGTAAACATAATATGATAGATGATATGATATATATGGTAAAGAGCTACAACTATTAGTCGATACATTGATCAGTTGGCAACTATTTTGATAATAAAATCACTCTAAAACACACATTTCATCACCCATACACCTTCACTGTTAAAATGAATGCAGTATAGAGGTGGATGAATAATGTCTTTGTCATCATGTATTTTTCTGTTTTGTTAATGTATATGTCATCACCATTATGTGTACCTTTTCATTTATAGTGAGTGAATGAGTGCTGTATGACTGCTGGCTGTCTCTATGTTAGTCCTATGTCACCTGCCTAGGGACTGCAGATGAAAAGTAGTTATTTTTTACTAATTCTGGCATATTTACATGGTGTTTTTTTATACAACAATGTTCATAAATATGCATGGTCCCTATCAAATAAACCAATAACATAAAAAAATAAAAAATAAAACAGTGATTTTATTATCAAAAATGTATATATATATAAGCAAAGATGTCAAATATTTGCTGTTTCGAGCTTCTCAAATATGAGGATTACATGCTTTTCTTTTTCACACATGATATTAAACTGAATATCTTTGGATTTTGGACAAAACACGACTTGACTTTTCATCACGGTAGTTACAAAAATACAAATCAGCATAAAATGATAACACTGTAATTACTATGTTCTATCGATTTGGTTCAAATTTGATTTTGACATAGTTTGCAATGCATCTAAAAGGGATAAGGCTGGCAATATTCAATGCTTTTATTACAGTCAACAAATCCCATGGAAAGACCAAAATCAAGTCTAATCTGTCTCTCAGTACATTTCTCAGTTCCTTGTGTGTTGAACTCATTGGTTCCCTCTGGAGACATTAATCTTTAAAAATAAAAATGGCTGAGCACTGTAGTTTTTAGCAAACGTTACTCAAACAAGAATAAATAGTGCATTTGTTGGGGACTATTTTCAGCCATAGGATTCACAGCAGCAGGATAGCGTAGGTGGAATTGAGTCAAAAATAACTACAGTGCCTATGTCCATCATAATGAAGGAACATTTCACTCACTCACTCAACAGCGGAGCTCAGGTGAATAAGATATATCCGACTTTAGCTACCCAGATCATTTCATCTTTTTATGGGATTTGGTTGACAATAAGAAAACTGTAAAATATTGATAGTCATCCTTTAATCTGCTTCTAACAGACACCAGTCAGAATTATTCTAGCGAAAGTATAGTATTTCTAAATGTGATTTTTAAGTATTGGTGATTTTAACACCGTGATTTTGCTTGTTTAATTACAGTTCCTCCTCTAAGTGAAAGGAACACCGGATATCCGGACCATGGGTTGTAACGGGAAGCCAGACCGCCTGAGCTACGGTAAACGGACCAGAACATGATTTGTCTTGAAGTGCACCAAGATTTCAACATCTTAGTTCACTTCTGCTATTTGTGCTGTAGATGACTGTGAAAAACATTAAACTGACGTGCAGAAGTGACTTGCGGTCACTACACAGTGTCAAGTATCACTGCCCAGATCTTGTGTAACATCAGGCCATCCTTGCAAAACGAGCATTGGCTCAATTTGTGTGTAAGAAGAGTTAATTTCAAATGCACTCGCAGCATATGAAGCGATAATTGATGCTTTACGCAGAGTGATCAACAGGTGTTTCCTTACTGCATACAGAACACTGTAATAATGTACAAAGTGTCGTTAATAAATCAATGTATACATTAATAAGTAAACAAAGCCTGATAGAACTTTACTTTAAACTGAAGCTGTATGAAAAATGTTAAGTGCCATTTGGGACTAAATTGATCGTCCAGAATACATTTCAATGTAACTGATACATTTTTAAAGCACACAACAGAAAGTGACACCTGCTTTTACAAAATGTTAAAATATGACTATGAAATAATATTTCCCAATATGGTACACCATTTATTGCAAAAAAAGAAAAAGAAAGCAGTGACAGAGGAAATATTCACATCATTTACATAAAAGAAGAAATACCACAATTCCAATTCATCCCATTACAATAGAAAGTCCTGCATTTAAACCTTTACTCAAGAAAAGTACATCAGTAATATCAGCAAAATGAACTTAAGCAGATTTTAGAGTGTTATATGTTTTAGAGTGTTATATGTTTGTATAACTGGATAAATATTATGGATGCATTAATATATACATATATTATGATTGTTTGAGGTTTTGCAAAAAATATAACTTTATATTCTGTTAGGTAGTCTGATCTATAACAATGCATCAACTTTTACAAGCCGATCGTATGATTTGTGTCTAAAATCTTAATAAGTTAAGTAACAAGTAACTATAGCTGTCAAATAAATGTTGCTGAGGACGGAAATATTTTTCTCTGAAATGTCGTGGGGTAGAAATATAAAGTAGTATGAAATGGTAAGTTATTAAAAAGAAAAAATACATTCTCCAAGTAAAATACAGTACAAGTACCTAAAGTGTGCACTAAAGTTCAGCAGTAAATGTACTTATTTAGTTTTCACCAGTGAACAAAAGATGGCATTTGACACACTTTATTTCAGACATATTAAATAATGAACTGGTAACATTTTCCCCTTATCATTTTCATATCATATGTTCAATAGAATTGGTGGTGGAAGTCAGGGTCACTTCATATAAAGACAATCATTCACAGTCAACAAATCCCTTCTCAACAGATATGAGCCAACGTTGATTTAACACTGTTATCATACTGGCTCCTCCACACACATAAGTAGACCTCAGTAATGTCTTATGTATTTCATTATTGCAGGACTTTATAAAAAGGAAAACATCCAACTAGTCTTTCGAGGTGACACACTTTCTATATTGAAAGTTCAGCCCATTGCACTATTCCTCAAAGCTCTCCTCTAAAACTTTCCTGGATTACCAGACACTCTGACACGCTGCTCAATTGGCTGACATCCTGTTATATTTTGACAACTGGGCGTTGGAAATTGTGAAAATTATGGAACTGAAAATGTGTCCTCTAACACATTAAAAAAATGCCACCTCCAAAAACATAAGTCATGAGAGGGGCACTGATACACATACATTATATCAGGGGATGAAAGATGAACATAGTTTAATCGAACCAACTGCTCAGCAGGAGTTTTAACTGGTATGACTGATGTGTCGTATATCATTAGCAGTCACAGTTTTCAGCGGTGATCCAGAATGAAAATCTGTGGAATTTAGCAAACTGATTTCTGCTTGGGGTGAACATGTGTTAACATTAGTTATAATTTTTTTTAAAGTGCCCATATTATGCTCATTTTCAGGTTCATAATTGTATTTTGAGGTTGTACCAGAATAGGTTTACATGGTTTAATTTTCAAAAAACACCATATTTTATGTTGTACTGCACATTGCTGCAGCTCCTCTTTTCACCCTGTGTGTTGAGCTCTCTGTTTTAGCTATCCCATCTCCGTTGGGAGTCGCACATAGCGTGCAGTAGCTAGGTAAGGACTACTAGCTAGCTACTACTACTAGCTAGCTAGCGCTAGCAGCAGTGCTAGCAGACAAGGTACATGTAAGTAGTTCTATACAATTTTCTTTTGTAGATTAGGGTGAACTTGTGTGTGTTGTAGCAGTGTTTTGCCATTGAGAACGAGGTGGCTAACCAGTAGTGCTGCTGCTAGTGCCGCTAGCGGTTAGCCACCTCGTTCTCAATGGCAAAACACTGCTACAACACACATGAGTTCACCCTAATCTACAAAAGAAATTGTATAGAACTACTTACATGTCCCTCGTCTGCAGGTATTCCACGCAAAGTTGGAAATGCGCCCTCGTTTAGAAGAAGTCTCCCAGCTAATCCTGCCTTGTATTGACCGAAGTTTGAGAAACAGCTAGCTGATGTGGTATTAGCTAAAGTGGTTAGCACACACCAAATGTTTCGGCCAATGACGTAGATAGCCCTGCCAATTTTGAACAGCTCACCCGTAGACTGAAGGCAGGATACATTCAGAAACCTGTATCTCACTCAAAACAGCATGGATGGTTTTTTTTCTAAGTTTGTATGCGTGTGGAAGCACCATAGACAAAATAACACCCCAAATCCCAGAAAAATTGATTTTTCATAATATGGGCACTTTAAATTTGTTTAACATCTGCTGAAAATCTCTGGGATATTCTGGGAAATTCTGCGTCCACAGATTCTGTGTGGCTCTGCTTATTATATATATGCAATGTGAAATGTCACTGACAATTATGCAGGCACAAAAAGTGTATTCAGGTCTTTAACTCCCATTTTAAAAAGGTAGCCCTGCCTGAAAAGGACAAAATGTGACGTATTAAATGTAACAGGAAAAAAAAAGAAAAAGAAAAGAAACAACACTGTTTTGTTGACAAGCTGCTGAAAAGTAAAACAATAAAATGTACAGTAAATTCTCAGCTGTACACTACAAGCCTTTACATAATAGTAGTAGTAGTCATGTGTGGGCTTTGACATGTACAAATTACTCAACAGGAAGTAGGATGTGTTAACGATGGTAGCAGCCATGAAAACATTCCACCCACACTAGTTTAACTATGTGACCGTCCTCACGTTCGCGTCTTACCTTTCACCTCATTCCATAAACTCAATCAATGACATATATGTATGTGCGTCTGTCACAGACTCGGTGGTGCATCACTGTGTCATCTTTTTCCATGAAGAAAACATCAACAATAACCCAAATAAACACAGTGGTGACATCTGTGGTGAGACAGGCAGGTCAGCCAGTTTTGTTTACATATGGACCATATGTCTTTAACGTCATCACTCCTCTTGCTGCGTTCAGCAAGAGGAAGGATGCGGGAGCTTTGAAGCGCACTAAGGGGGAAGCACCGGCTCCAGCCTCTTAGTATTTACTCTGTGACCTACATGCATGAACTGAGCCTATGACAGTCGAGGTACCACATGTCAAATCGATTTCTGCATCTTGACAGCAGCAGCCAGGGTACAGGAACAGGAAGAGGAACTGCTCAGCTTCTGACAGAGAGGCTGCAGTTTAATGAGAACAACAACACAATCCCCCCCATTTGAGTCATTTGGTCCTCAGATCCTTTCCTGAAGTACCAATACGACAATTTAAAAATACTCCATTACAAGTAGAAGTCCTGCTTTCAAAGTCATACGTACAGTACCAAGGTATTATCGGCAATATGCACAAGTGAAAGTACTTGTGTTGCATAAAAATGGTCTCTGTGACTGATATATTATCACATTGTTAGATTGTTAATACTGAAGCATTAATACGTAAGTAGCATTTTACTGTAGTAACTGTTTTAAATGAAGCTTCTTTTACTTAAGGTATACAGTTCGGTAGTTTAGTCCACTGGTCAGGCCCCTCTAAAGGGTCTCAATGTAATTTAAAGGGTCATGCGATGATGCGATGAAGTTTGGACACACGTTTAGTAGTTAAACCTCTTTTGGTCCTAGAACAGTTGGCTTGAATTAAGCCATCTGAGATGTTTAGAGGGCTGACAGGGGGCCCCAACTGACCAGTGGTTCCCAAAGTGGGTTCCGGGGACCGTAAGGGGTCCTTGATAAGGTTCCAGGGGGGCCTATGCAAAAAGGGAAATTGGTTATTTTTACTAAAATTCCAGAATGCAGAATGTATCACTATTTTGGTCATGGGTTTCATACACTTTCTGTAATAAAACATCTAAAAGAAAAAATCTTATCAAACAGGGGTAATTTGGGGCTAATTTGTGTCAGTTTAGGGGTCCTTCACGTGAAAAAGTTTGGGAACCACTGAACTAGACACTGCTTTTTGAGAAGATTCATACCACTCTCATGTCTGCATGCTAAATATGAACCTACCACTAACTACCAGTTAGCTTAGCTTAGCACAATGACTGGAAACAGTGGGAAACAGGTAGCCTGACTGTCCAAAGGAAATGTATATTGTTAATTAGTGAGCTTCAGAGGTGCTGGTAGGTGGATTTTTTTTTCACCTTTGAACAGAGCCAGGTTAGCTGTTTCCCCCTGTTTCCGGTCTTTATGCTAAGCTATGCTAACCAGCTGCTGGTTGTAAAGCTTCATATTATGAATGGCATTGATGTTCTTATCTAACTCTCGGCAAGAAAGCAAATAAGCATAATGCTGAGTATGTCAAACTATTCCGTTAACATGTTGTATTTTATAAGCTTGTGTTTAAAATAAGAATCTGAAAAGTAACTAGTAGGCTTACTGTAAGCTGTCAGATCATTTCAATGGAGTAAAAAAGTACAATATTTCCCTCTGAAATGTAGTGGAGTAGAAGTATAAAGTAGCATGAACTGGAAATACGGTACTCAAATGTAGTGTAAGACACTCCCCTGTCTTTTGTAAGTTTTGAAATGATAAGGGCATGAAGAGACATGGTACACCTGACAGTATACTCATACTTCCTCCTATCAAGCTTCTATTGTACGACGCTGGTGTTTGTGTGTGTGTGTGTGTGTGTGTGTGTGTGTGTGTGTGTGTGTGTGTGAGTGTGTGTGGTGACTCAGACTTTGCAGAGTCACACTTGGAAAGACCTGACTCCCCTCGCATTCAGGAATTTCCTGATGCCTGCTCGGCTCCCTGTGGAAATAATCTGCAGGCTACAAAAGAGACTTACAGTCAAAGATTGTCCCACCCTCACAGCTGGCCAGCTATTGGGAAGTTCCAGGTTAATAACTAAACTGAGGACACATGCTGGAAGAGTCAGCAGGGCAGATATCATTTTAAGTCGATTCTGAATGTGGAGTCAGCATTATGCACAATTAGGCTGAGTAAGGAGGCACTGTAGGACAACAGAGAGTGCACTTTTGACATTTGTTCAAGTCACATTTCTCAGAACTGTCATATTCTCATCTAAGAGCTTTAATTTATGACCGAAGTCACAAACATTCAAATGTGTAGGCTTTGGTAGATGACCTGTAATGATACGATACACATTCAAAATGTCATTTATAATTAGTTAAGCAACAAAATAACCCTTCACCACAAACAGCCTGAGTCATGACAACACTGTCAGATCAGACTGACTGAAGTTTCAAAAGAAACAACTGTGGCTTTAAGATGACTTCCGACTGTCAGTCACACCTTGATTGTAGTTTTCCTACTGCAGACGAGTGCAGCCTGTTCTAGCTTGCCTGCTGGCTTGACGTCAGCAGAGAGCGGTGGTTGGGAGTGCTATTACTCACTCTGTGTAAGTTGCATTCCTTTATAGCACGTACGTACCAGTGCCTGCCTCCTATTTCCCAAACAGGAAGTTCTTGCCAAGACTGTTGCCAAATCATCTGTACTATATCAGTGTGGTAGAGTTTACTCAAGCAATGCATGTGTCTCAAGACATGTTCTTCCTTCCTTTAGTGTTCACTGATCATTATTGTTGTGATCTTTTACACTAAAACAAACCTAAACTCATTCTTGGGTTTTGTTTAGTAAAACCGTTTTGGACATTCAAGTTGTGTGTGTCTGTGTATTTAAAGGAACTGTGTGTTTTCACAACAAACTGTATAGAAACATTTACATCAGTAATGCCTGTGGTGAGAGTGGCCAGAATAGATATTAGAATTTAAAGTATTTCATGAAAAATACTCAGTGTAGTTGGAAGCAATTTGAAATTGAATAAAGTCGGAGCAATATTTGTGGTCTGCAGCATCACTGCCCCATTAAAAACCAAAGGCAGTGTATGTTCTGCCAATAGTCCCGACTTCCATTTACTGTAAATAAAAGTAATTAATTAATTAAATTTGAGGAGCAAACCCAAGTTCAATACAGAAAACAGGAAAGAGTGGGCTGCCATAAAAGCCAAGGCTTTATGTTCACCGATAGTTTTACAGTCCAGCCCCGCCACCTGGTGGTGGTTTCCAAACACTTCACCCAGACCCTCTGGATACAGAGAACTATCAGTACTCACAGTAGTGGAAGAAGTACTCTGATCTTTTAGGTAAGTAGAAGTAGCAATACTGCAGTGTAAAGATACTCTGTTACAAGTAAAAGTCGCAATGCGCCCATTTCAGAATAATAATATCCCTGCATTATCATTAGTGATGCATTATTGAGTACTTTAATGTTGCAGCAACATCATTTTTTTAGTTGATTTATATTGTTTTTATTAATAATCTGAATCTGCAAAGTAACTAGAACTGTCAAATAAATGTAGTGGAATAAAAAAAAATATATAGGCTTCCAAAATGTAGTAGAGTAAAAGTAGGCTATTAAGTACCTCAAAATTGTATTTGAGTAAATATACTTAGTTCCTTTCCACAACTGAGTACTCATAATGTTAAATACATTTTCTTCAACATGATAAAGGAAATGTAGAGTGCACCATAAGAGCACAAAAGACGTTCCGACTGGAAGATCTCCTGACATCATTGGAGATATTTTGGCATCCTTTATAAAGGGTCAACAGGATTACAGAAAAACTACTGGCCCAGTTTTTATATAACTTGGTGGAAGGGTGTAGCACGGGCCAAGGAAGAAGCAATTCAAATTTGGAGCAGATCCGAATCACGGGGCGGACACACAAATTATTATTATTTTTTTTACTTTGTTAACATTGCGAAATAGGGCATTTGTGCTGCATTCATGTGATATCGGAATCATCGACTAAATGAGTTCCCAACTGGGAAAATCCATACTGCATTAACATTGTGAGAGGCCTTGGTGGATGTCTGCGATCTCAAAGTGCCTTCCTAGTTCTTAATAAATAATGTACTAATGTTTTACAGATCAATTATATACCACCAATAATAAAATACTCTTGGGTTGACTGGTTAAACAGTTTAACCACGTACTTCCACAAAAGAGCTGCAGACAAGGGACCAAAATATATTACCTATTAGCACAGAGTTAATTAATAAAGCCCTTGAATAACGACTTAACATTTATAACTGCAGACATGATGGCCTAAGAAAGTGAGAAACCCCTGAGCAAGTATGAATGGATTATCAACATGTATAACTGCATTATTATTACCAAATTGAGAGGATACACACTTTGCAATGGATTGTTCACAAACTGGCACCCCAGATTTGTTCTAATTAATGGCTTAACTGATCTATGAAGCATCAATCAATTACTGGGGCCAAAATACACCTCTGATATCCTTTAATGTGAAGCACAGTAGGTCTTTTAGATGTTGAAACAGTCGGCTAGTAGAACCTTAAGTCAGAACCAAAGACAAAGATGGAACCAACTTCTTAATCATCTTGATCTTAATAACTGCACCTACACTTTTATCTAAATTGTAAACTGCTGTTTTCTTGTACATTTGATTGATACATTTATCTACAGCACTTTTATTTGTATTTCTAAATTTGGGGCTACTTATTAACTGTACTCTACCTGTAGTTCTGGTATATTATTTTATGTCTAAAAAATGTTTTTTCCTTCCGTCCTTATGCAAAGCATTTGGAATTGTCCCTGGGTTTGAACGGTCTTATTATAAATATAAATACGTCTTGCGTTCCTACTATACATTATTCAACCGTAGCTGCAACCAGTTTGATAAAAATGAATACAATATTATTCATGTTTTTGATTCACGCAGTTTGTGACTATGAAGCAGTTTCATTAGATGTGATATTGTTATATCTCTGATTAGAAGAAACTTGTGATGACAAACTGAATAATGAAAGTTATAAAAAAGTGGGATTCTGTGACACATTCAGTAGTAGTAGTAGTAGTCTGATTCGATTCACCTTCAATTTTGGAGCGGATCTGAATCAGTGTGGATACACAAATTTTTTTTTTTTTTTACTTTTGCTAACTCTTGTCATCATGGCCTTGGTGGAGGTTTGCGCTCTCTGAGTGCCCTTCGCGTTACCGTAGTCATTGTTCGAGAAGTAAGACTGAGAATGAGGTTATAAATCTGTTCAAAAACCAGAACAAATAAACAGTAGATTGTTTGTTTTTTATTTAAAAAGGAAAACAACAAATGTACTGTAAATAAAAAAATACATGTTTTTGAGCTCAGCATAAGTATAGAAAAACAGGAAACCCTGGTGCAATGGCTGCACTGGTGCTGAGATTTAATCCCTTGCTCAAGCAGAACAAAAAAAAATAATAATAATCAGCACACTGAAACCTGATTTAAAAAAAATATATATCTAATAAGGGTGTGTCCTTGGTGAGGACGTTTAATACATTCTAAAGAAAAGTACAGCTGTCAAACTCATGTACTGAACTTTGTTGAGTCAAAAAAGGTAAATTGAATGCTAGCAGCTTAGCTAATCTCTTCTCAGGACAAGCCTGTTGATTCACAAATGCAGCATGCTAAAAAAACAAAAACATACTTAAATCATACAAAACAATATTGCCAGCTCAGGGCCACGCCATGATACGGAAACGGATCATCACTACAGTGTATTGTTTTCGTCGCTGTGCTGGTGTTTGATTTTTGGTTTGTTCAAAATCCCTGGTTCCCTGTTCAAACTCAAGAGTTTGATAAAGTAAAGGGTGACACATTAAGTATTTGTATTGCTCGCGAAAAGAGTTGGGTGTTAGCTAACTTTGTGTCTCAATAAGCTGGCATTCTTGTGTGTAACTGAACCCACATTACTATACAACAGTTGCATTCAGGCTAGGTTACACATTTGGCATGAAAAGCCTCCACACATTTGTATCCACTGTGACTAAAAAGATGTTCTCCAAAACAGTTAAAAGTAAAAGCCAGGTGTTATAACCTGATTGAAATGATTCAAAAAAGATTTTGCCAATATCAATTTGAGAATGCCAGGATAATGGAGAATGGGACATGCCACCCTGTCACTGCACCATTTTGTTATAAAACTCTGTTGAGCCACCAGGGAGAGAAAACGCAGAGGGAATCAATTACCAGGAGGCAACTCAGTCAACATCTCACATTTGACGTACTGTAAATGTTATATTAATATTTCTCACCGAGTAGATTTAACTCAAGCATCAGTAGAAAGCTCCACTAACTACCACTCACGCAAATGTACATATACAAACACACACACACACACACTGTATGTACTCATCTAGCATGCCTCCTGCAGACCTACACAGGCCGCCAGTGAGGACAGATTATTCAATGCCCACCCCAGCATGCATCTCGTATCTAGTGGGCACAGGGTTGCCCATAACCCATACTTCACCTTACTGTTGGGTTTAATATGGACCCATAACAAAATAACACTATTTATTTTAAGTGTCTCCCATACTGGCATTTCTTTCAGACAGGCTGGTCAAAAATCTGGCTCTTTGATTTCTGATCATTTCTGTAAGCAAAAGAAAGAAAGTGTGTGGGGGGGGGGAGTGAAATCTTAACGGACACATCTGTAAAGGATGAAATGGAAGAACGCATACAATTGTCATTTGGTAAATAAGAGAGGAGACGCATGTAAAATATTGGCTGACAGGCCATCCATCCTGGTTCACAAAACAGGGGAGCTAAAACAAACCCTTTCCCTCAACAGACACATATCGTCTGTTGAGTCTGCGTTTCAGTCGGCACACATATTTGGGACGTGAAACCTGAAAAACGGAGGCCCTGAGCATCCATGATGACATATTGAAAGAATGTTTGGGTGGGTAATGAGGATTGGAAGCCTGTTATTCCCAACCAGCCAACCCCTCAACCCCAACCCTTGGTGAACCTGAATCTGCTGAAGTCCAAATAATCCACTCACCCGCAGAGTAAAACCAAAGTCAAAGCAGGCTGATTGGCAAGCCTAGTCCACTTTGCAACATCAGTGGAGAGACAGGGAGGAACAGAAAGGAGGAAGAAGGACAGACATCAGTGAAAACAGGCACGATAACAGACATAAGCACTGAGAGCCAGCGCCGTGCACAGGCACACGTTGGTTAGTAGAGGGGACCAAGTCCCCGGCACAGGAGAGCTTTCCTTTGGCTGCTCCGCTGCCTCCTCCGTCTCCTGCTGCTGGGATTTGGTTGGAGCTTTGGAGGTCTGATCTACGATACCCACGTGGTCATTGAGCTGCTCAGCACCGGCAGGAGGAGGCTGGGGGGCGGTAATGTTCCTCTTTCGCAGCTCCGACTCTTGTGAGGTCCTGTGTAGAGTAGAGTAGAATGTCATGTCCCCAAGCAGTTTGGTGTAGTTTGGTTGTATTAGATGGATAGAACAGTTGTGACAAACTGTTCTGGAGCTGGTTGTACCAGCTTTTCGAAGTTCAAACGTAGCCTAGTTATACTGCTAAATTAAAACTAAATGAAATTGGGTTAAACCACACAAACTACTTCTTACGTAAAGTTGTTACTAAAGGTTTACGTCCAGCAAATGCCAAGTGTAAGAGCAGTGTAGCTAACTGAAGCAAAACTTAGCTTGCTAATATGAGACGTTCAGAAAGGTAATATGGAATATGGCCAACGCTTGATAAGCTGCTGTTTCTCCTTGTGAGCACCTCTAAATAAAACAAAGTCATAACTAAAGTTTTGTCAGGTATTCCTAATACCATCATCAAGCTGGTTTACAAATAGCTGGTGCAACCTACTCCTGTTCTTCTTAAAAATATATTTTTAACTAACGATGAGTGAGAAACTGAAACTAAATCTTTCAAAAACATTATTTGGATGATTACCCCAGACTGTGGCTCTCCATCTGTTGAATGATTTCGGGGAAAAAGGATGGCTCAACTTTGCCATTGTGAGGGTCTCTAGGAGGAGGAAGAGGAGGCGGAGGGGTGAACTCTGGAGGATCGTCTTCCTCGTTTGAGAGCTCTTTCCACTCCTTGAGAAAAAACAAAATCCCTTTGAGTATTTGCAAAAAAATATACTTTAAATGAAATAAAAACAAATTGGTAGTTTTGCAACATGTCTTATCAGAATCAGAAAGCAGTTTATTGCCACAGTGGTGGTGGAATTTGCCTTGGTGAGTGCCTTGGGTGCATACATACATACAAACATATTAAACATTAATAAGAACAAACAATAAATACCAAAACAGAGACAAATATATACAAAATAGTTGTTTAAGTAGTTTGAGCACTGTGTGCAATGGGCAGAGATGCACATAGATCCAATTCTGCATTTTCTTAATCTGAAAGAAGATACACCATTTGTACCTTAAGAACAAAGAGCAGAAGGTAACACTTTACTTGAAGGCATCTACATAAGAGTGTCATGAACACATGACACAGTCATGACACATGGACCCCAACTTGTCATGACAAAAACCAAATGACACTTAATGACAGAAGCGTTATGTCATAAACGTTTATGACTTGTTTATAATGTTTATGACACGTTCATGACAGTGTCATGTTACTCTTATGTAGATACCTTCAAGTAAAGTGTAACCAAGCAGAATAGAGGGGAAGGACTTGCCTGCAGAGATGTATCTCCCTTGATGTACTTGGCACCTTCAATGACAGCAAGGTAGGAGAAGCGAAGTTGGTCTGCTGTCTGAATCAAGCCCATTCGATAGCGTCGCATCTCCAGCAGCACATCACGAATGCTCACTGAAGACGGGTCCTTACGGATGGACATCTACATGATGCAGCAAAAAAACATTCGGTACATAACAGTCTTGAGTTTTAAGTCAAATTTTAGCTTCTAAATATAATAGTGGCAATAGGACTGCAACTAAAGATTATTTTCATTGTCAATGAATCTGTCTGTTCATTTCTCGATTAATCGGTTTAGTTGTTTGGTCTATAAAATGTCAGAAAATGGTGAAAAATGTCGATCAGTGTTGACCAACTTTTGTCCACAACTCTAAGATATTCAGTCTACTGTCATAGAGGAGAAAATAAAATTGAACATATTCACATTTAAGAAGCTGGAATCAAGAGAATTTTTACTTTTTTTTCATGAAAAGAATGACTCAAACCGATTATCAAAATAGTTGCCGATTAATTTAACAGTTGACAACTAATTAATTAATCTCTGCAGCTCTAAGTGGCAACAATGATCAAGACAGACAGACAGACGGATAGATATGACGTCATGATTTCTCAATAGCAGAGCTCTGTACAAACCAGTAAGAGGCAGGTGTCCACAAGACAAAAGGTCCCAGAGCGTCCGATGCCGGCGCTGCAGTGCACCACCACTGGTCCCTGGTCTGAATTCAGACAACCCGACTCCCGCACCTTGAACAGGAAGTTAAGGAAGGAGGCAGGAGACTCCGGTACCCCAAAGTCAGGCCAAGTGGTGTAGTGAAAATGTAAAATCTCACGAGTCTCTCGAGTCTGTAAAAGGAAGATCAGACATGCAAAGAAGAATTAAAAGACCAAAGTAGAGACCCGGACTCACAGGCACGGAGTATTGAAAGGGGGAAACCATGTCTAGTTCAACACACACAGGAAGAAAAAAATAAATCTGTAGAGGAGAAAGCACTTACAGACAGATTTTCCAACTCCAGCTGACGGACTGTGTAGTAAGATTTGATGTCTTCTGAGATGAGGGTGAGCTTGAAATTGGTATCTTCAAAGATAGCATCTCTCTCCTCTCTGTGTGGCCAATATTGGGCACATTTCACCTAAAACCAAACGAAGGTGTACATTAGACATAACAGAAAGAGAAAAGCAGCGAGGGTACTGGGGCAAACATGACATCTTGACTGTAAGGAAAGAAGCCACGGCTTACAGATCCTTTCTCTATGACTCGGTTCAGCATCACCACACCGCGGGACCTCTGCTCCCACACCATCTCCCAGAAGTTGCCACATGTATTTGGAAGGGGTCCCTGAAAAAAGAATGAGTGTTATGTTAGAGGGGGGGATCTTATTCTCAGTATAACTAAATAAGAACAGTGCATCGATTTAAAGATCTCAGCGAGGCATTAGATATCGTTGAACATACTATTCTCAAAAAATTAAAAAGAAGTAGAAGAGATAAATGCAGTAAATGCTCAGTCTACTGTTACTTAGTCTCGCACTGCCAGACCTTCCTCAACAGCGCTGCGGAGGAGGGTCTGGCTAGTCCACACAATATTCCGGGTTGGGAGAAAAACGTGCTCTGCTTCATGGCATTTCTTTAAACCAATCACAATCGTCTTGGGTGGCGCTAAACGCTGGAAGGAGCCACGGTGCCTCTGCAAAATAGCCTCGGGAAGGAACTTGTTTGGATGGAACATGTGTACGTTCAAAGGTTGTTTTAGTCGTGCAACAACAAAAAACTCAGATTGGACAGATAGTCTAGCTAGCTGTCTGGATTTACCCTGCAGAGACTATTACTAATGACCAAGGGGGGAACTCACTACTCTTACTGTCCAGCTGCTAAAATCCAGATGAGAGATGAGAATAGCTGATAAAATACACTAATCTGAGTCACTCACAGCACCAAGCTTTATAGCAGTAGTGAGTGATGTATCGTTTACAATTTACTTTATCAGCACACAATACATTAAATAAGTGGTTTATAGCACACTATAACATAGTTGTACACAGCTTTAATGACATTTTATATAACTTCTTCTATAAGGATGTTATTCATATTTTACATTACTAGTGCAGTGCCCGTTGAAAATGTGCCTGTTTGCAACAGGCAATTGCTTGGCGTTTGGTATTGCTGCTTGTAGAATTCTTCAAAACCAAACTGTACAGAAGGACCCCAAACCACTTAATATGCAACTCCACTGTATAGCCTACTACTGACTTACAGTGTAGGCTACATCAGAGGACGACATTGTACTGCTGTATTTACCCGACAGCACAGAGAGAGAGAGAGAGAGAGAGAGCGAGAGAGAGACGTTATCTCGTGTCGTATGATCGTTAATGAATTTAACACTTCAACAGAGGTGCTCATTTCCATACAGGTTTAGTGACTTGACGGTTAACGGTGAAGTATGGATTTGTTCGCGGGGGTATTTTCGCGACGGTAATGTTAGCAGTGGACTTAATTAACTCAACCCAGGGCGAGTCTGATGAAAACTGATGTGTCTGCCCGGTTCAGCTCTGAGATTACTCGCATTGCACAGTGCTGTGAAGGAATTATCTCCAAGATTACGTTATGTTCTGCCAGCTCGCAGCAACTTAATACAATAGCAGGAAAAGAGCCCCCCCGCTGTTGTAAAGCGTTCTGCATGTGGCGTATGCGTGTGATGTGCAGGTTACCTTCCCCCAAACACGGACACACATATATAGATACGTCTCGCTGCCACTTGTTGTCTGTAGCTGGTTGTGCTTTGCATGTGTGGGATTCTGAAATGTCCTTAAATTCGGGAATTGTCGTTTGTTTATTCAAAGTCAAAGACAGTCCAAAGTAGTGCAACTTTGCACATTTTTGTGGGTCTGCGGTGTATGTCACATTTTAGCTGCCAAAGCTCTGCTGCTCTCGGCCTCTGGTCCTCAGGGTGAGAGGCCAGCGGCTAGAGCGGCAAAAGCCCATTGTGTGCTTCTTTTACCTATATATTTAACGATTTCTTTTGCATTTCTAATCCAAACAACGTCAAACTTGGCACTGCACTTACTCGTGCCCGTAGCAAGACACCGGTCAAGTTTGAAATCCATCGGACTAACGGCTTGAGAGATATGCGCATAACGGACAGACAGACAGACAGACAGACGTTCCTGCAATTTATAGATATACACCTCTATTTTACTTTACTGTCATTATTTTTTATACACCAGCCTTAACTTATAGCTGCCCACATGAGGATTTAGTCATTGACAAATACATTAATAACACCTACATACATTTTTTCATAAACCATTTGTTAAATATTTACACACTTTACAGAGTTTATTGGGTACAGCTAGCTGAAACTAATGCAGTCTAATACAACAGTCTTGCAATAAATCCTACCTTCATGAAGGTTTTTAATCAGAGATGTCAACTTTATGATCACTTTGGAGGATGAAGATTGGGGTGCTGTTGAATTGTGGTGTGCTATTTAGATGTTTCTATTATTTTATCTACCCCGTATTTATCAACGATTGCAGCTAAATCTCTTCGTCTCATTCTATATGTATTCATTTTTTGGAAAAACCTCCGACATCATAGTGAAGTCTTTGCATGTATAAGTCACGGCACAGGTAGTACTCTCACCCACTTTCATGCTAATGACACAATACTTTGTTGGTGTTCACAATTACAAATATTGTCCAATATAAAAGGGGCGAATGTAGTCTTCCACAATGCAAAACTGCATTTGGGAGGCCATCATTCTCCTTTGTGGCTATAAATCAGTGGAATACTCTTCCTACAGAGCTAATTTCATGCACTAGCTTGCACTCATTCTCACGCTTAGCAAAGCATTGGTTGTTAACAGAGCCGACTTGCTCCCACCAGTGAATTGATGTGCTAAATTTTTATGTTTATGGGGTGGGATAGGGGGACAATAATGTCTGTAGAAATACTTTGTATTTTATTGTGCCATCTACCTGCCCAGGGACTACTGCCCCGGAAACTAGCAATTTGCTACAACCTGGCACAAGACATCTATTAATGTTTTTTGTGCACTGTCCCTGTTCAAATAAATAAATTACAAAAAAAATATCATACAAATAACAGTTGTGAATTATCTGTCCTGAATCTTGCTTTACCTGAGTGAGGATGTAGTTCCTCTTTGCCTCTTCTACTGTTATCAGGCTGGCATTAATGTAGTCATTCGTACCCAGCTGCAGATATATTCTGCTGTGGTCAACTGAGGAGAAGAGGGGAAAAAACATGAAAATATTCTCTTTTGTTTTGAACATCTCACAACCCTCATGGGACTGTAGATCAGACCAACACAGCTGCTGAGAACATGTCACGAGTCGGTCTTTGAACAAAACTGAGAGTTAGCTTTTTATTCCTGAGAGGGATAATGTCAACTTTTGTTGACATATCCACTGAAAGAACATTTTGGTTAAAAAGTAAACGGCATGAACAAGTTTCAGGTTACCGATTTTCATATTTTCACACACTTGATGGCACATATACAGCACAGTAACTATTTGCATAGCTTAGTCAGTGTGAATAAGAGGAAACCACATTGTTCAGCTGTTGAATTGCGATATTACTTTTTTTGAACACTGCAATACACATAGTTTTATAGATATGAAACAATACAGACACAGACACTGTAGTTAAAAGCATTGTGCCTGCAAGGATGGCTGAACATAAATTATATATAATAACAGTTAAATGTACATATGTTTCCTTTCTTAGACAATATTTAGAAAGTGCTTTAAATAATAAAATGTATGATTAATATGGGCGAGAATACATTCAAAATAAATATAGTATGTTAAAATCAAACTTAAAATGTGAATAAAATCTACTGATGTTTTCATCAACTCTAACTTTTTTATAGTTTATAGTGACAATACGTGTACTTGTGGATTTTATCGTTGGTTAAAGAGTGTATGGACAAATTGGTGTGATCCATTTCCTCTCTTGTATTTTCATTGCAACTTTACTTTGTACTAATGTTTTTTTAATTTTTAAATCATTTGTCAGTGTCCGGTTGTGTCAGGAATACGGGTGAAAATTAGCAGTTGAGCTAACCCCGGCACATTTACATGGATGTTGTTATACGTCATTGAAGATTACATCAAAGCCAGCCTATACAAATGGGTTTTAAGTATAGATGATTATTGTTGCCAGCCTCATGTAGCTTTACCTGCATGTACTATCACCATCCTGACAACCTTAATACATTCACAGTAATAAAGCAGCTCTTGAATAGAAAGCAAAAGTTATGAACTGGAAGTCACATCCTTTATTATATCCGTCCACAGTGATGCAATGCTCGGCCTATTGTGTAATACTGACATTGTGTTATTTCAAATGACTGAGGTCAGACAGCAGTTAGCTTTTGGCAAGCGGTTTTAAAATTAAATCAAACCACATTCCCATAAAATAAAATTGTATTCTCACTAGTTAGAATGGCAATTAAAAGTTACTCCACCGTAACATTTTTACTAGTAGAAATTGTATTTCAAGATATCTACAACTTTGATTGTACTGGTCAAAACTTAAGAAAATATATCTAAAAATAGTTTTAAAATTTTAATTGGCAGTTTAAACATTTAATAGCTAGACTGGATATTTATTGCAGATATCCATAATTCAACTCTTCCTATATCTGGATTGTTCATTCTGGATAGGAAGAATGACGTGGATATCTGAAATTGAAAGCCCCATGCACATAAATGGAAAACGTGACATCATTTGTACTAGTAGGAATGACGTTGTGGATATCTGAAATGACAATTGTCGATAGGAAGAATGTCATTGTGCATATCTGAATTGTTCTTTTTGACTAGGAAGAGTTGAATAGCTATTACATTTTAAAATGGCTTTGCCTTAGTTAGCTGGCATGTTTGTATAACATTCAACCGAAGACTCAATCAAGCATGATGCTGCTGTAACTTTAAGGAATAAGTCACCACTGTCTGATGTTTGAACATAAATAGCAGATTACAAAGCTGTCAGCTGTTTTAAGGAATATTTTAAACATGCAAGACTGTTTGGATTCAGTCAGACAAAAGAGCATTCAGTGCATTCAGTCAGACAAAAGAGCAACTTACATGGGCTAACATCTCTGTAACGATTCCGATTCTTGTTTTCAGGTAATTTGGCAACCTTGCAAGGGAGTTCACATGATTGCTGGCGAATCTCCTGTGACAGAATAAAAAAATATTACATTTACATGACATTAAAGGTCTGACATAACATGAACAGTGCAGGATCCAGGATGTGTCACCATGGCTGTTAGATGCTTTAAAAAAAAAAGAATATAGGCATGTGTAAAGAATATTGAAAGGGGGACACTTCCTTAAGTTATTTAAAAAAACAACTGTCAACTCCCTAAAAGTGTCATTGGTTGGTGTGTGTGTGTGTGTGTGTGTGTGTTGAACGTGCACACGTCTGAATAAACCGTAAACATATAATAATAACACCTGATTCACACTTAGCTTTAATTAACAGATATGTTGTGCAATAAACTGTGAACAAACCATTGAAAAGAAGTTAATCAAAAGGCAGTGGTGGAATATAACTAAATACATGTACTCAAGTACTGTACTAAAGGACAGTTTTGTACTTTAATTTTAAAATTTCCATTTTATGTTACTTTATACTTCTACTCCACTACAATAGTGTACTTTTGACTCCACTACATTTATTTACCAACATTAGTTACTTCAGATATTATTAATACAAACAATAGGTTAAGATACCCAGTATTATAAAGTTGCTGAAATGAGCCCCACATTTACCAACTGCAACATTAGTGATGCTTACACGTTAATTCAATTCAATTTTATTTATAGTGTCAAATCATAACAGGAATTATCTCAGGACACTTTACAGATAGAGTAGGTCTAGACCACACTATAATTTACAAGGACCCAACAATTCCAATGAATCACTAATTATAATCAAGTGATATTATACATATGGTTCTGAAATGGGACATTCTGCCCTTCACAATGACTATTTTTTACTTTTGGTAATGTAAGGATATTTTGATGCTAATTTAATACTTCTGTACTTTTACTAAAGTTAAGATTTTGAATGCTGGACTTTTACTTGTAGTAAGTCTTTTTACTGTGGTATTGCTGCTTTTACTAAAGCAAAAGATCCGAGTACTTCTTCATTTCTACACTGACTAAATGTACAATTTGTATGTAACGTCAATCTAACAGTTTACTGATGGGATGTGCTGCTTGCTTGAGACCCAGGCAGACACATCAATCATCGAATTGATCCGAGCAGTCGGAACACGGACTAAACTGAACACGAACAAGGCTTATAACTAAATTACACGGTAGCTACGCTGCTGCAGGCGCATTGGGCATTTGCTATCATTTGGCCTAAAAGTGGCAGCTTCACTAACCACTAGCCCATTTCCACCTTGATTTTGCCGGAGGTCCTACCTGATAAATGGCGCTCCAACTCCCGTTGTCATCGATTTCCCGAAACTCGGCTTCCATTGCTGACAGTCCAGCTGCCACTCCTTCCTCTTCTTTTTCACCAGATATGGACAACCGCAGCTCCCCGGTGATTAAACAATTTGTACTCTAACAGTGTCCCGCAATAGCTGCGAACTGTTCCACCAATATCCTATAATTCTCAGTACGGCAGCATAGATTACTCTCGGCCTGGTGTAGCGGAAACACGCCGCTGGCTCCTCCTACACGGTGTAGCCGCCGTCCGCCGATGGCTGTTAAAGAGCAGAAAGGATTTGGTTTTTTTTAAGAGATTATAATCCGCTCAGTGTTCTCCGGGTGTGAATCTGAATTTAAATCTCCTTATCAGAGCATAATATAACTTTATTTGTAAGAAATAGTCACTTTACTATTCCAGCGGCAGCTGTAGAGATAGACCAGCGAGGACGCGCGGAAGGCATCTTGTGTCTGGAACGTGACGCGTCCGCCTCCGGGAGCGCGCACGTACACTCACGTAATGGTCTGTTTACGTCCAATCTGTGGAGTCTCTGCTGCTGTGACCTGCTGCAGTTTAGTCAACGAAACATTCTAGCTGGTTTAAACTCGCACCGGGGATGATATGGAATTAATTTTGACATTTTAAACATTTATGTCTTCAAGAAGGCCGTGCATAGTGTGACTTTTCAGAGGTCATCATGGATTAGCTGTAGTTCAGTGGCTTTTCTCCAGACAGTGTGACTGACAGCAGGAACAGGGACAAGGGACTTTGATGCTACAAACGTTAGCTAGCAACGCAACTTAGCTAGACGTTTTGATACAGCTTTACTGCTGCGACAGGTATTATTGAAATTCTATTGAAGTTCTTCTGTGTGTCGCTTCATGTGTTGTCTTCTTCTGGCCATCGGCTGACTTTATATGCCTGTGTTTTCCTAGTTGTTGTCTAGCGTTGGCGTTAGCCCTCAGCTGTCGTTGGCTGCTGCTTGCTAATGTGTAGCTATAGTTATTGCCTCCCAGTGGTGGAAAAAGTATTCAAATCTTTTAACGGTAAGTTGCATTAGCAATACCACAATGCAAAATGACTTAATTAAAAGTTTTAGTACTGCATTCAATAATGTCACTACAGTAACATTCAATTATTAGCACAAATAACGTTTTATATATATATATATATATATATATATATATATATATATATATATATATATGAAAGTCCTGTAACTGAAGACAGGGCTATTTATTAGTTTACCATATAATTTGCATGATACATCTTAATCTGCTGACTACAGCTTACTGACTACAGCTATCAGATAAATAAATAACCTAAATTAGTATAATATTATCCTCTCAAATGAATTTGAAATCACATAAATTGGACATTCTCAGGTTAGGCACCAATACCTCATCATAACAGTAAATATGCATTTTTACATACACCAGTTTGAATCTCACATACACATGACACACCCATTTAATGCAGACATACACACAAACTCACTCACCAAAGGATAACACATATAGTAAGTGTTGCATGTGCAAACTGTGTAGTGAAGAAGTGTCTCCTGAAGATCGTTCTCAACAAAGCTTGTCTATCTCTTTTAGATTCCTGGACTGGTTTGAGATCCTTGAGAGATTCTCAAGGCAGCATGGCTCCCAAAGACATCATGACCAACTCCCATGCCAAATCCATCCTCAATGCCATGAACTCACTTCGCAAGAGCAACACACTCTGTGATATCACCCTGAGAGTGGAGAACACCGATTTTCCAGCTCACCGGATTGTCTTGGCTGCCTGCAGCGACTACTTTTGTGCCATGTTCACCAGTGAGGTAATGCTAAAAAAGTTGGAGTGCTCAGAAAAACTTTATAATCTGTAGAGCATACGACACCCTCTGTCCTTTAGAGTTAGGGTTAAATATCCTTCTTAGTTGGAGGACGGAGAGACAGGAAATAGATGTGCACAGAATAGACCAAGGAGTAAAATTACAGTATAGACAATCAGGATTTCAAAAGTATACATAATAGACATATATGAAGGATAAGCCAGTGTTTGACTTTACTAAAAAGATGCGGGTTGACAAGACAGTTTGTTACAGCATGTAACTAATCCCTCAATGATACGTTTCTTGTCACTGCACCTGATAGTTTCTGTTTTTGTGACTCTGCAGCTTGCAGAAAAGGGGAAATCTTTTGTCGACATTCAGGGGCTCACTGCAGCGACTATGGAGATCCTGTTGGACTTTGTGTACACAGAAACAGTGCTAGTCACAGTGGAGAACGTACAAGAACTGCTTCCTGCAGCGTGCTTACTTCAGCTCAAAGGTAACTCTAGGAGTGCCTGCTGTACCTTCATTTGAAAAGTGTGTGTGTGTGCTTAAGCCAGCTGATATTGTTGTGAGTATAGACAGAGGGTATCTGCAGGTCTTGAAAACTCTTAGAAAGCAATTCATTCAATTTCCTCAACAACAACAAAAGGACTTAGACGGTATTAAAAAGGTTGAAATTTTAATTTACAAAAGTCTTAAATACAGTGTTTCATTTTGCCTGCCATAGACTGTGATGCTAGTTATTTAATGTTTATGTATCTGATTGCAGGCGGTTGGGAGACGTTCTTCACCTATAAACTAAAAGCTGGATTGTTGCAACAGTAGATTTTGTTTGTAGGAGGCGGTTCAATTCTTTTTAGTTTCAGTCAGCACCATCCGACCTGTGGCAAACACTGTCACTACTGCTAGCTACAGCAGCTAGGAAGTTCATTGTCAAATATCATTTTTAGCAAAAACTTTAAATTGGTTCATCCATCAATCCATTTTTTACAGCTTACCCGAGTCACATACAGTACATTTAATCAATCATATTATTAGGAATTATTGTTATATACTGCTGGGAACTATTAAAAACGTGATATTATATTAAATAATTATCAGCCATATCATCCTGACTGATTTTCCATCATACTTTAATACTTTTGGATGGTATGATCATAAAACAGCTATTTAATAGAATTCTATGTGGTATTTAAAAAGGTCTTAAATTTAACTTAAAGGGGACAGAGCATGACAAATTTACTCTCAGTGCTTGTCCACACACATTTGGCTATCTAGAGTGCCAACCAACCCACAAACGGTGAAATATGACATCACAGTCAATTTTGGGTGGGCTGCCTGTATCAGAAAATATGGAATTCAACAAGCCATTAAGATTTGGCTCCCCCTTTCTATGTCATATATCAATTTTATTTTATTTCAAGTGCAGTATCACCATAAGACATGGTCTCAAAACACTGTACAACAGGGAATTCAGTAAAAGTTAGGATTAAAAATACATTAAAATCATTGCGGGTACATAAAAGTGAAATAACAAGTGGTACAAGGGTAAAAACAAAAGAGAGAGGATGGCTTTGAAATGGCTTTGGCATTTTCAAATTAAGAGTTGTTGAATGACATGAGAGTCCCGTCTATCAGGATTCGGCTGAATTTGAACAATACATGTGTGTTTACTGTATATACAAAAATATCTTTGTTTTCCTCAGGGGTAAAAAGAGCATGTTGTGATTTTTTGGAGGGTCAGCTTGATCCCACCAACTGCCTGGGCATTCGAGACTTTGCCGAAACGCACACTTGCCTCGACCTGATGCAGGCCGCCGAGCTCTTTTCCCAGAAGCATTTCTCCGAGGTGGTTCAGCATGAGGAGTTCATGCTGCTCAGCCAGACAGAAGTTGAAAAGCTCATCAAATGTGATGAAATCCAGGTAAGAAAACTGGATGTCATTATGTTTAGTACGTTACTGTCAGCTGTACTGTGGAGGCTGCTTGATCTGTTGTCACTATAGATAACTAAATATGTTATTTCCATCCATCTTCGTCCGCTTATCCGGGGTCGGGTCGCGGGGGGAGCAGCTCCAGCAGGGGACCCCAAACTTCCCTTTCCCGAGCCACATTAACCAGCTCCGACTGGGGGATCCCGAGGCGTTCCCAGGCCAGGTTGGAGATATAATCCCTCCACCTAGTCCTGGGTCTTCCCCGAGGCCTCCTCCCAGCTGGACGTGCCTGGAACACCTCCCTATATGTTATTTGAAATACCTAAAACCATAATGACATATCTGCCCCCCAAAACTTCTATGAATTAGTGCTAAGAAGCCTAAAAAGCAACTTGACTGACATAGTATAGTGTCAGCTGACTTTCACAGCTTTCTTATTGTCTTTCAAACACCTTAGTGCGAAAAGAGAAAAGCAAGTACCAACCTGCTGTAATCTCAGCCCCCCCCTTAATTCCACTCACTTTTGCGGATTGAGCTGACAAAGAAATTGCCTTTGTGCTCAGGAAATTCCTGTTCCCTACCACACACCTTGCTTTATGAAAACAGTTATTATCACATTGATTTATAGATCATCAAAACTCTCAAATGGTTCTTCCTGACTATACATGTAATTTACAGTCACGCATAATTTCCCCTTAATATCTGTCATCTTTCTCATGTGAGGAATTTATGGCTTGTTTCACCTTCAGCAGACTGTATTGTTGCACATTGTGTCTTTGCACTTAACACAAATAATTGCAATTGCTGAACAATTAATGATAATAGTTCTAGATGGAGGGTCTAGCTAGACTAAAAAATATTATGCAGCAGTTGTCAGCTAACTGTTTAATTCATATGTTGATTTCCGATCTTGAATGTAGCTGTAGTTCTTCTGACTGTATATGTTGTACTATGTAGGTGGACTCAGAGGAGCCTGTATTTGAAGCCGTGTTAAACTGGGTGAAACACAACCGAAAAGAGCGAGAGCCCTACCTGCCAGACATGCTCGAGTTTGTCCGAATGCCGCTCCTCACCCCGCGCTATATTACAGATGTCATTGATGCCGAGGTGAGCCTGGCAACACTCAGCAAGTTGTCTTATCATACACAAATACAAGCTTGGATTATGTGTTGAAGTATTTATCACAGTTACCACCATAATTACGCAAGTTTTGACACATTTTAGCCCCTCATTCGGTGTAGCCTGCCATGTCGAGACCTTGTCGATGAAGCCAAGAAATTCCACTTAAGACCAGAGCTAAGGAGTGAGATGCAGGGCCCACGCACACAAGCTAGATTAGGTGGGAATCCTTTCTTTTAGTAGCAATTTAACTATAAGCATGTCTCCTATATTCCTACTTTGTGAGCCACACTGATAGTAAAAGAGATTTATGGGTCTTTTCAGGTGCCAAAGAAGTCCTGTTGGTTATAGGCGGGTTTGGCAGCCAACAATCGCCAATAGACATAGTTGAGAAATATGACCCGAAAACACAAGAATGGAGCTCCCTTCCTGTACGTATTGAATATTTGAAAGCAAATTTTGTGATGTTTTTTTTATCCCAGTGGATTGGGCTATTACAGACAGGTGTGTCTTTAACAGAACATTGCACGGAAAAGGCGTTATGTCGCCACGGTGTCTCTCCACGATCGAGTTTATGTGATCGGAGGCTACGATGGTCGGTCGAGGCTCAGCTCCGTGGAGTGCCTGGACTACACAGCGGACGAGGACGGTGTTTGGTACACCGTCGCCACCATGAATGTGCGCCGTGGCCTCGCTGGAGCCACGACACTCGGAGGTAAGCGTTTTTCTTTTGTTTTTTTTCTTCTTCGAAATGACTCGCCTTCACCGATGTTTCCTTTCGGTGAAATCCTGTGAATGTTTCCTTCTCTCTCAGAAAGCTATACAATATTTTGTTCCATCTTATATGGCTCTCGACAGACATGATCTATGTTGCCGGTGGCTTCGATGGCAGCAGGCGTCACACCAGCATGGAGCGATACGACCCAAACATTGACCAGTGGAGCATGCTGGGAGATATGCAGACAGCTAGAGAGGGAGCTGGTCTGGTGGTGGCCAGTGGACTCATATACTGTCTAGGTATGGACAGATAATCCTGACGTCTCATTCTAGATAACTTTCACACCCCTCCCTGTCCAATATCTGTTTTTAGACTGAAGATACAACTCCCTTTCACATCAGTCCTGTCAGGAAAATTCAGATACTATTAATCCAAGGGAAAGAGAGTCCTTGAAGCTGCAAAAGTGAAACATGAAATAATACCATTAAAGAAAACATAAATCCCACATTTGTGTAGCTTCACCTTGGTCACATCCTCACTCTCTCTCCGGTCCAGCTCTTAGAATCGGTCAAAATGAATTTCTCCAGAAGTAAACATTTTTCAGACTTGTCAGCGGTAATTCTTGATAGATGATTCACTTCACGGTCCATTACTGAACCAAAGACATCGGGATACTCACCCTCTGAATTTTATGTCAGTTTAACTGGGCTAACAAAATACTTACTAATAATGCTTTGATGGTTGACTAACTCTTAAAGATGCACTATAAACAGAGTTGAAGACACTCGCTAATCTAGCAACATTAAGTGCTACAAACAACCCATAATGCAACACTCTTGGTCTTAACACTGATGAATATTGACATTCATCATATATATATGAAAAATTGACCGCTTTTTAAAAGCCCGAACCCATTTACAGCCCGACATTATTCAAATGTGCACACAGCTCTTTTGCCTTTTGTCAAGCATGAGTCATTTATAATTTTTTTAACATAATTTATTCATGACTAACGTAGGCTATAGGCCACTTGGAAGTTGGAACAAAGAAATAAAATAAGTCCTCCAGAGGCCAGCCTCCGTTTCACCTCCTCAGCATCCATTTTTCCGCTAATCGAAACGCATCACCTGACCGCTCATTTACAACGCAACCCGGAGCGCAAGCCCGAGCCCGTGTAAAATGATAGAAATTAAGACCAAACCCGTCGAGTCCCGTCGGGTTCGGCAAAGATCTTCAGCTCTAGCTTACAGCTTACAATTATTCACATTATCAGTTTACCCGACAGTTATTTTCTCAACACAATTTCCTATTGGTTAAGATGAATTGAATTTGCAGATTTTGTATAAAGATATTTAATTTACTATTATATAAGACAAAGAAAATTAGAAAATCTTAACAAATGAGAAGTTGGAACAAGAAAATGTTTGGCATTTTTGCTTGAAAAATAATGATTATTCGATTATCGAAATAGTTGGCGATTATTTTTCCATCAGTTAATTAATGACTAACCCTTGCAGCTCTACTGTCATTTCCTGATATTTCCTCATAGGTGGATACGATGGCCTAAATATCCTGAATTCAGTGGAGCGGTATGACCCACACACAGGCCACTGGACAAGTGTTACACCAATGGCCACCAAGCGGTCAGGTAGGTAAGAAAACAGAATGAAGTCAAAAATGGCAGCTAACTTTGTGCGTTACAGTTTATCTGAAACTTTTGTGCTGTTTTCAGGGGCTGGTGTGGCTTTACTCAACGATCACATCTACGTAGTGGGAGGCTTTGATGGTGTTTCACACCTCGACTCCGTTGAGGTTTACAACATCAGAACAGATTATTGGACCACTGTAGCCAGCATGACGACGCCTCGATGTTACGTAGGAGCAACTGTTCTCAGAGGACGTCTCTACGCCATTGCTGGGTAAGAAAATGTGTCCTAATGTCCTTCTGTCTGTGACAGTGGGTTTAAAGGATAGGTTCAAGTTTATCTTAGCACAACACTCTCTATACGGGCCCTAGTCTCGCATTGCCAGACATTCCTCCACAGCGCCGTGGAGGAAGTTTTGGCTATTCTACAAAGCATTCCGGGATGGGAGAAAAACGTGCTGTGCTTTATTGGCATTTCTTTAAACCAATCACAATCGTCTTGGGCGGCGCTAAGTGCCGGACGCAGATACCTATATGTGAATACAGTGGGGAGAACAAGTATTTGATACACTGCCGATTTTGCAGGTTTTCCTACTTACAAAGCATGTAGAGGTCTGTAATTTTTATCATAGGTACACTTCAACTGTGAGAGACAGAATCTAAAACAAAAATCCAGAAAATCACATTGTATGAGTTTTAAATAATTAATTTGCATTTTATTGCATGACATAAGTATTTGATCACCTACCAACCAGTAAGAATTCCGGCTCTCACAGACCTGTTAGTTTTTCTTTAAGAAGCCCTCCTGTTCTCCACTCATTACCTGTATTAACTGCACCTGTTTGAACTTGTTACCTGTATAAAAGACACCTGTCCACACACTCAAACAAACAGACTCCAACCTCTCCACAATTGCCAAGACCAGAGCTGTGTAAGGACAACAGGGATAAAATTGTAGACCTGCACAAGGCTGTGATGGGCTACAGGACAATAGGCAAGCAGCTTGGTGAGAAGGCAACAACTGTTGGCGTAATTATTAGAAAATGGAAGAAGTTCAAGATGACAGTCAATCTCCCTCAGTCTGGGGCTCCATGCAAGATCTCACCTCGTGGGGCATCAATGATCATGAGGATGGTCAGGGATCAGCCCAGAACTACACGGCAGGACCTGGTCAATGACCTGAAGAGAGCTGGGACCACAGTCCCAAAGAAAACCATTAGTAACACACTAAGCCGTCATGGATTAAAATCCTGCAGCGCACGCAAGGTCCCCCTGCTCAAGCCAGCTCATGTCCAGGCCCATCTGAAGTTTGCCAATGACCATCTGGATGATCCAGAAGAGGAAAGGGAGAAGGTCATGTGGTCTGATGAGACAAAAATAGAGCTTTTTGGTCTAAACTCCACTCGCCGTGTTTGGAGGAAGAAGAAGGATGAGTTCAACCCCAAGAACACCATCCCAACCGTGAAGCATGGAGGTGGAAACATCATTCTTTGGGGATGCTTTTCTGCAAAGGGGACAGGACGACTGCACCGTATTGAGGGGAGGATGGATGGGGCCATGTATCGCGACATCTTGGCCAACAACCTCCTTCCCTCAGTAAGAGCATTGAAGATGGGTCGTGGCTGGGTCTTCCAGCATGACAACGACCCGAAACACATAGCCAGGGCAACTAAGGAGTGGCTCCGTAAGAAGCATCTCAAGGTCCTGGAGTGGCCTAGCCAGTCTCCAGACCTGAACCCAATAGAAAATCTTTGGAGGGAGCTGAAAGTCCATATTTCCCAGCGACAGCCCCGAAACCTGAAGGCTCTGGAGAAGGTCTGTATGGAGGAGTGGGCCAAAATCCCTGCTGCAGTGTGTGCAAACCTGGTCAAGAACTACAGGAAATGTATGATCTCTGTAATTGCAAACAAAGGTTTCTGTACCAAATATTAAGTTCTGCTTTTCTGATGTATCAAATACTTATGTCATGCAATAAAATGCAAATTAATTACTTAAAAATCATACAATGTGATTTTCTGGATTTTTATTTATTTTAAATTACAGACTTCTACATGCTTTGTAAGTGGGAAAACCTGCAAAATCGGCAGTGTATCAAATACTTGTTCTCCCCACTGTAGATATTACCTCTGCAAAGGAACTCGGAAAGGAACTTGTTTTGGTGGAACACGTGTACATAGTGAGGTGAGCTCTTCAAATAAAATGGCTGTGGAGTGTGTGATGAGAATTTTACAAAAAAAAAAAGATAAATATAATATGATTGACGGTTGTAGCTCATTTCCCAAATCGACCAGAGTTTAGAATGGCAACACAAAGAAAGCTGAAGGGGGCAGACATCCGGACGAAAATGAGGGATATCTGGTGGAACCTCTGGCGGCACCAGAACTATCCCGTAAATGAAACGTCGTCGATATAGACTATACGGGCCCTGAATGATACCCTCGTAGCACGACTACACTGTAAGAAATCAGGAACAAAATCAACAGTTTTTGTTCCGCACAAAAATGCATCCTGAAGATAGCCAAAGCTAAGCTAAGTGAAGCTTCAGCAGTCTCAGTGAGTCAAATCAAGTTTATTGCTGGTGTTTTGTCCCAGCAATTCAACCAACAGGCATGTCCCTCCACTGCGACTGAGCAAGCAAACACTGTTCGGGAAATAAAATTAAAATAGGGAAATTTGTAATTAAAAATTCTGTACCTTTGGAAGACGTTCACTTGATTTGGCTTCAGAATGCATTTTTGCACAGAACAAGGACTCCGACAAAAAAGTTAAACCAGCCTCAACTTGGGACATCATCCGGAAAAGCGTTGTTGGCCAATGAAATAAATGCAAGAGCCCATTCCTGGTAGATTACTTTGTACCATGAATACCACTTTTACCACTTTTATCCAAAGCATATTACAATACGTGCATTCAACCATGTGGCTACAACCCCAAGATCCCAACTTCCTCAAATATGCGGATCTACTTGGAGTGCTACATTTAGAGACAATACGGGATAGAGAGGTTTTGTTTGTTTTTTTTATTTTATGGGCCAAGGTACAGTCTGAACAGATGAGTTTTCAGTCTGCGAGTACCTGGTGTTCGTTGCCAAGATTTTCCGTTATAAATTTCCAGAGTATTAAAATCCTACCTCATAGCATTATAAACTTCAGCGTAGTGTTTTTCCGTCTGATAAGCCTTCAAACTCGTGAATCTGTTACTCAAACAGGACTTCCTGGATTACATTTAATCATCTCACCTCACTTTGTTTCCTGGTACAGTGTTTCCAGTTGAGCTGCAGTTAGAGAAATGTTTACTTAAAACAATAAAACTGTGGAAGATCCACTTGATTGGTCTAACTCTGATTCATATGGGCACCTGACTATTATTTTAGGAAAGAATGGAGAAAAAAAAAAGAGAGCTGCAAGTGTATTATAACAGTTCTTTTTTCATCTTCTTTGTCTCTTGTTATTGGACAAGTTATCAAGTTTATCTGGATAATTATATTTCTGTGTCATTCTCAACTGAGAAGTGCTGATTGTTGTGGTCAAACCCTCACTTTCTCTCCTTTTGTCTCACTTCTCTCTGCAGATATGATGGGAACTCTCTACTCAGCAGTATTGAATGTTACGACCCGGTCATCGACTCCTGGGAGGTCGTCACCTCGATGGCGACGCAGCGGTGTGATGCTGGCGTCTGTGTTCTACGAGAAAAGTAATCTTTGCCAAGAACAAGAACCACAAGAGGGGGAAAAAAAAAAAAAAGCATACGGGAAGACAGGCAGCTAGACTTTGGTAAAATGCCACTAAAAGAGAGCCACACAAAAGAGAGATGTCTGTTCGCCAGAATGCAAATAAGTACTCTCAAAAACAGAATAGGTGCAGCAGTTTGGGCTGCCTTCTCTACTGGATGGTCAACCCTTCGACAGTTGGACTGTGCAACAGAGATTCAGCTTCGCCGGGGTGGATGTCACCTCAAAAGAGGCCTCCAAGGAGCCCATCACCACTTGCATGACTCTCTTCGGTGGTACTTGTTGCTTTCGTTACCTGTGAGATTATTTTTTCATTTTGTCTTCAAAGTGCAATATATTTCTACTCATCATAACAGAAAAAAAGATGGAGTTGATTTAGACTCTGGTTGCTGCTATATGCCTTATAACTTTGGCCTACATCAAACAGTGAACATCCGTGTTGCCTCCCATTTGACTTCAATGATAGTTCCAGTACATTGGCTTATTATCGAGTGTACTCATTTGGCATTTATGTTCTTAATGGGTCAGTAATTCAAGCCCTTTTGTAATTCTTTCTGTAAACACTGCTTCTAGATTCAAATCACTTTAATTCAGACGGTTTATTAAGTATTGTTGCTCTCAGAATATAAATTTAGAGATCAATATTGTTTTAGAAAATGACTGAATTGTACCAGTTGACTTTGGTTATTTTGTCCCTGAAAAATCAAAGTAATAAGTATGAGGTGCATGTGATTTTTTTCTGTTCTTCCTCAACTCATAAATCTGGATATCTACATGTAGGACACAAAATCCTAGCATCACTGTTGCCTGCGAAGTGAATAAAAACACTTAGAACTGACGCCTTTTATCCTCTCAGTCTGTAAACTCCCGATAAGTGAAGCAGAGAGACAAAACTGTATATTCGCTTCACACGTCAGCTGAGTCAGTGGCATTGAGTCAGTGGCATCATCATTCACATCCACAGAGCAAATGTGACTCATCATCCATCCACATGAAGCAGTTTGATGTCTCAAGTTCCAAACTGTACAAGGTAGACGCGTCCATTTTATCCCTATGTCCCGTTTTAACATGAAAACTGAATGTCCACATGCTACCTAATACCAAAAATGGCTGGATGGCATGATAAGGTTTAATATTTGTGATTTTGAGTGAAATGTCTCAACATCTATTGGATCGATTTGCTTTAAAATTTCGTACAAACATTCATGTTCCCCTCTGAATAAATTCTAATACCTTTTGTGGTCCTCTTCATCCAGCGCCATCATCAGGTAAATTTTCATTTGTCCAATATTTATGACTAAATACCTGCAAAATGAATGACATTTCCATCAGCTGCAGCTGTAGCCTACATTGTGTAACTTACACAGATTCTTTACTTGTGTAAATCAGTCAGTCCAAAAATTTAAACATGCTCAATTATAGGTAAAATTAATTAATTCCAAATTATACTTAGTGTACATATAAGTAATAATCAGCCAAATGTTGTTAAAGTACTTCCCCCAGGCCCCAGGTAACCCATGGATGTATTATTACAGTATATTAACGGATGCGTGCATGCGTTAACACCGTTTCGGTTTTTAACGAAACAACGCTATGAATTATGGGTAATAAAATGTCTTTAAAAGAAACTGGATTAATGAAGAGCATTTAGTTGGATTAAGTTAGCTGAATTGGCTTTGGCTTGTTTTCTTTTATTTGGAAATAGGGAACTCTGATCTACCACCTCCTCCAGTAAGTGGCGCTAACGCACCTCTAACGCCAGTTGCAACTCGCCATTAAACAAAAAGAAGAAGAAGAAGAAACGCTTGCGAGACGCCACCATGGATGGAGTTTTGAAGAATCTTTAATAGAGCCTTCGCTCAGTGGGACAGACCAAAACAAGTGAGTCCGTGAGTGTAGACCTGGACCATGCATCGTCCATGGTGTGGACATTGGGATTGCATGTCTTCATTTACGTTCGCTGGATATAGCTAACGTTACAACAAGTCTATGGTGACAACAACCATAGACTGTAATATTATACAGTCTATGGTTACAACCAGAGCGATAGAGAAAGACACTGTTAAAGAAAGGGTACAACCGTACTCTTCTTCGCTTCCCCGGAGTCAACGTGCACGGGCGGATAGGCTGGAGGAACAGCGCCACTCTAATTGCAACTCAAAAGTGTGTAAGTTTGCCAACTAACTAACTAACTAACGTAAAACACTAATAACGTTACCGCCGGCAAAACACCTCCGCCATTTAAGTCCATCTGCTTTATAACCAATGTCAAAGCAGGCGACTGATACGCCTATCTGGAAAATAATACATCTGCTGAGTGTATTTCACCGGTGTTTCTGACCGCGAGTAGCCCTACTTGGGTTTGTTTTTCAGGGGCGGATTGAATGATTTTGGGGCCCCAGACAAAAACCATCCGTCTTATTTTTCTTTTCTTTTGGGGGCATTTAAGGCCTTTATTTGACAGGACAGCTGAAGACAGGAAAGGGGAGAGAGGGGCAATGACCATAGACTGTATATTATTAGTAATATTAACAGTCTATGGTAATGACATGTAGCAAAGGTCGGTATGTGCAGTTTAGTGTCACACATTATTTTCCAAAAAGTGAGTGTTACAAATGATGAGGGTCTTATTTGAAACAGGTTAGTTTATTATTTTCCAAAAAGTGAGTGTCCCAAAGCTACCATAAAGCTAAAGTCTGCAGGATTGTGACTGAACGCATCTAAGGAATCTCTCCCAGACGGGCCCTCGATTGGGTCCAGGTGAGAGAGAGCCGGGTGCAGAGCCGTTCATGACTGGGTCGGGGTGCGCGGCCGGTGTTACACCGAAATCTGTGACCCGTCGTGATCTGTGCCCCCCTCCGTGGTTAAGGTTAGGGACAAGGGTTTGGTTCAGGTTGAGGTAGGGGGAACCAATCTCAATGGGTCACAGATTTCGGTGTAACACCGGAAAAGCGCCGTAGCCTAGTGTTTATAAAACGAGTTTTGAGGGTTGGAGGTTAGGCAAGTAGTAGGCCTATCGTGATTTCTTTAGGCTACACTGTAAATTGTGACAACTGTGTGTATTAGTACCACCTGAAGCCGTCTATCCCCCTTTCCAAACGCACCAGTCGCGCTTTGGTGACGGCCACCGGTGCACTCCATCGCATTTGTGATTAGGTGACGTCTCGCCAGCCACTCCAAAGTTGCTCAGTTCGGGTTCGGGAATTAGCCTTGTTAAATTCCACTCCTCCCCCTTAATTTGATCGTCATTGAGGACCTCGCAATTTGCCACAATCGTTTCCGAAGAACGGGGTCGCCTGGCATTGTTTCGCTTGTAAATAATGCACATTTGCAACAACATTGATTACTTAGGCTACTATAAAACACATGTTAAACAGCACAGGTGGTTTAGCAGGTTCATAATTTATTAAGGACATTGTATGGGCAATTTGTGACACTAAACTGCACGTATACTGCAAAGGTCTGCGAGTCACTGCAGTAAGAACTAACCGCTAACCCGATTTTCCACTAGGCACGTCTGCGATGCGTTCCGGAGGTGCCGCTAGCAATTGCGGCCATTTAAGTCAATGCTTGATATTCTACCAGTCGCGTCCCTAAAGCAGCTCTCCGCTAAAGATACATTCGAACAGCCAGGCAGGTAGTGGAACTGTGAGAGTATCCAGTCAATTTACCAAAAGACATCCCCCAATATCGTACACGTCTCCTCTACAACACCATGGACGAGGAGAGATTCATCTTAACTAAGAGTGTATTTCCCTGGTGCAGGACTTGAATCACTCACTCATAATTTCATGATTATATTACCCCTATTTTCCTCCGGGTGCATCTGCGACGTGAGCCCCACGAGCAATCACGGCCATTCAAGTCAATGCTTAATATTCCACCAGCCACGCCGCATTGCAATTGACTGGATGCTTTCGCTGTTTAACTTCCTGCCTGGCTGTCCGAACGCCCTGTGGCTCACGTGAAAATAGACTTGCCGTGTATCTTTAGCAGTGCGGAGAGCTACTTCACGCACGTTTCTGGGACGCGCCGTTACGCGGCTGGTAGAATATCAAGCATTGACTTCAATAGCCGCGATTGCTCGTGGGGGTTGCGGCGCCTCTGGAATGCAGCGCAGACGCACCCAGTGGGACACAGGGGTTAGGACAGCTAATTGTATTGGGGCTGAAAGAGTCGGATTAGTGCATCACTAATTTTCACCTGCAGTTTCATCTTCCACTGTGGAATGTAGACAGTACTAAACTTCTAAACTTTGTTGCAGACCACCTTTTGCTGATGCCAACATGCGTAAAAATAGCCAAACCAAGCGGGCAAGGGACGCTGCACGCAAGAGGAGGGCAGAGGAAACGCCAGAGAAGCGAGCAGAGCGCATGGCTGAGAAGAGGGCAGAGGAAACACCGGAGGAGCGAGCAGAGCGCCTGGCAAAAGACGCTGCGCACGTGGCTAAGAAGAGGGCACGCCTAGTGCGTGACCTTCGACGACACATGGAGCAGGTTCTCCCTGACAGGCAGCAGCTCTGGGTTCAGGAGAAGAACTGCAGTCTGGACCAAGAGGACCCAGAGCCTCCACAGGTTAAAGAGGAACAGGAGGATGTCTGCACCAGTCAGGTGGCAGAGCAGCTCGTACTGAAGCAGGAGACTGATGCCTTTATGTCTCCTCCTCATGAGGAAAGTGACCACCTGGTAAGAGACTCCGGATCAACTAGAAAAGTAAGATCAAATGCAGAGCTAGGAGAAAGGACATCACAGAAGCAGAAGTCACAGTAAACATTTAAACAACCCTTGCTTGTCAGAAAAACATAATTCAATATTTTTCATATTTAAACATCATAACAAATCTGTAGTTGTTTGGGGCTCTTTTTAGTTAGGGGCCCCTGGCAATTGCCTACCTTGCCTAATGGTAAGGTCTGCCCTTAAGTACAAGTTGGTAAATTCCTAGTCTATATTCTTGACGTTCCACTTCCGGGATTGCTCTGTTGCCGGCAGAAAATCTGCCGGATTTCACTCATTTAGGCCGGATATCCGTTGCCTTGGGCTTCCTTTGTGTTGGCATTTTAAACTCCGGTGGATTTATGAGGACTATGGTTAACTGCTCCTCAGATCTCTGCAGGGTAAATCCAGACAGCTAGCTAGACTATCTGTCCAATCTGAGTTTTCTGCTGCACGACTAAAACAACTTTTAAACGTACACGTTCCACCAAAACAAGTTCCTTCCGAGCCTATTTTGCAGCGGCACCGCGGCTTTTCTCCGGTGCTTAGCACCGCCCAAGACGATTGTGATTGGTTTAAAGAAATGCCAATAACCCAGAGCACGTTTTCCTCCCATCCCTGAATGCTATGTGGAGTAGCCAGACCCTCCTCCAGCGCGCTTTGGAGGAGGGTCTGCGAGACTAGTAAATAACACCCTTTGCGTGGCAATGTTCTTCTTCTTCAACGCATTACATACGCACACATCTGTTGATAAATGAGGCCCCAGGTTGTTTTTCCTTGAGTAAGAGTGAATTTCCTTGTTGTATAACTTGAATCACTCATCAATTTCTGATTTTCTTAGGCCAGGAATCGGTATTGGGACTGAAAGAGTCAGATTCAACCACTGACTGTGACATCTAATCTTTGTTACAGACCACCTTTCCTGATGCTCACTTGCCTAAAGAAAGCCGTGCACATGCAGCCGAATCAGATGAAGCACGAGCTGCGCGCCGGGGGAGCAACGCTGTGTGCATGGTTAGGATGAGGGCAGAAAAAACACTGGAAAAGCGAGAAGAGCTCCTGACAAAAGATGCGGCGCGCAATGCTAAAATGAAAGCAGAGGAAACGCCTGCGAAGCGAGCAGAGCGCCTGGCAAGAAATGCTGTGCGCATGGCTGAGAAGAGGGCAGAGGAAACACCGGAGGAGCGAGCAGAGCGCCTGGCAAAAGACGCTGTGCGCATGGCTGAGAAGAGGGCAGAGGAAACGCCGGAAGAGCGAGCAGAGCGCCTGATAAAAGACGCTGTGCGCAATGCTAAAATGAGAGCAGAGGAAACGCCGGAGAAGCGAGCAGAGCGCCTGATAAAAGACGCTGTGCGCAGTGCTAAAATGAGAGCAGAGGAAACGCCGGAGAAGCGAGCAAAGCGTCTGGCACGAGTTGCTGCATACAGGGCGAAAAGAAGGGCACGACGGGCACAGGGCCTTCAACATCAAAAGGAGAAGTTTCTCCCTGACCAGCAGCAGCTCTGTATCGAGGAGAGGAACTGCAACCCCAACTTTTCAGAGCTGTGTGAAAAACCATTCCTTTGTGAGACCTGCGGCAAAACATTCAGGAACATTTCGTTATTGAAAAGCCATATGGCAATCCACAAAAGCGAGAGACCATATTTGTGCAAAACATGTGGGAAAGATTTCAAACTTGCCGTTATCTTGAAAGCCCACATGAGAACCCACACAGTTAGGAAGCTGTGCGATTGTAAGACCTGCGGAAAAAGATTAAGTTGCGTTGCCTCATTGAAAAGCCATATGACAATCCACACAGGTGAGAGACCATATTTGTGCCAAATATGTGGGAAAGATTTCCGACTTGCCGGAATCTTGAAATCCCACATGAGAACCCACATAGGTAAGAAGCTGTATACTTGTGAAAAATGTAGGAGAGATTTCAGTGTTAGGTGTGCTTTTATTGTCCATATGAGAACTCACACAGGTGAGAAGCCATACTTTTGCAAAACCTCTGATGAATGATTTTTTTTCCAAGTATTTGAATTGGAAAGGCATACAAAAAGCATACAGTGAGAAACAAAACAATCCCAATTCCCATAAACATTTTGTCACAATATGTTATTGTAATGATGTTGTACATTATCAACAATGCCAGCAGGTTATAACAATCATTATCTCCCACATCTTTGAAAAATCTTTTGTTGCACAATGGGTCCATAGTTTTCAAGGAAAAACAAACACATTGTAGATGGTATGTGCTCAAATAGTTTAGTTAACAGTTGAAAGATAGCGTTAACTACAGCCGATAAACAACCCAAGTGGTAGTAGTGCATATGATTACTGCTTAAAGCAATGTCGGCTGTTTTTGCTGACATTTTTGATCTTATGTATGTATTCTAACAATAAAGCTTTGTATTGTGATTATGTTCGAATCATAGACTGAACAACAACAAAAAAATGGACGTAGTAGCAGTGACCACCGTCACCCATTAATTGTGGACTGCTCTATCGAAGCCTCCAGTTTTGGCAATATGGCCATCACCTTCTTGTTTTTTGGATGTGATGATGAGAGGGTGGTGCTGGGGAGGATAAGCTAAATGCTAAAGAGGGAAAGTTGCCTATTTTCAACTCTTCTGAAGCGAGTTATGCAGTAGAGGTTTACCGGCAGGTAAAAGCCGACCTCGAGGTATTGGTGCCATTCATCTGCGTGTACCGCAGTACACAGAAAATCATCAAACCTTCAAAGTTACCAGCTTAAGCTAGCGATAGCTAGCTAGCTTGGTCAGCAGAACGCCGACCTACACAAGTAGGGTCATTGTCCTTTAGACTTTTATAGAAACACTTTTTGCAACCAGTGGAGTCGCCCCTGCTGGAAATTAGTTAGAATGCAGCTTTAAGGCACTTCCGCATTGGCTTCACTTTTCAGGCTCGGAAGCTTGGTCCATAATTTCTTTTACAGTCTGGTTAGAATACCAGATTCATATTGAAGTTAAAAAACATAAACAGCAGATGGGTGTGACTTACATGAAAAGTAAGTCATAGTAGCCATAGTGAAGAATAGTTATTTTCATTGTGTTATGTTATACCATGCATGCAAGAGGTGTTTTAAAGTGCTCATATTATGCTCATTTTCAGGTTCATAATTGTATTTTGAGGTTGTACCAGAATAGATTTACATGGTTTAATTTTCTAAAAACACCATATTTTTGTTGTACTGCACATTGCTGCAGCTCCTCTTTTCACCCTGTGTGTTGAGCTCTCTGTTTTAGCTACAGAGTGAGGCATCTCACTTCTGTTCCATCTTTGTTGGGAGTCGCACATGCACAGTACCTAGGTAAGGACTACTAGCCAGTCAGAAGCAGAGTATGAGGGTGTGCCCTGACAGTACCTAGGTAAGGACTACTAGCCAGTCAGAAGCAGAGTATGAGGGCATGCCACACTAGCAGCTAGGCGAGCATTATAACGTGTGTTACAAAGTGACACGTTTGTCTCTGAAGTAAAGGCTGGACTACAATAGAGCTGTTTGGAGCAGTTGGTGAACAGTGTTTTCTGTTGGAGATGGTAAGTCCCTTTGGGGTGGACTTTGGGCTTTTTCACTTTGTAAACCTATAACGTGCACAAAAAAGATATATAACAGAATAAAGGAAAGGGGAAAAGCCAAAAAGCATAATATGAGCACTTAAATGTTGCATCTTACCGGCTGGAGGTTAAGTCAATGTATAATTTTAAAGGAGGTTTTAAACATGTCACATGCAGTGGAAGTAAAAAGATAAATATTTAAAAATTGCATGAAGGATTAAATGAAGTTGAAATGTATTGGTAGAAACGGAAAATTATATCAAAACATTACAAACTCTCACAGAACTGGTGCAGTATAATGTATGCTCGGTATTTCCTGAGAAATCAGTTTTTGCTAAAACCTTACTATTTAAAAACCCTTCCTCATAAACACACTCATGCACACCCCAAGCTTCTCTGACAAATAGCCTTTAATGAAAAATGCATGTTTGGGAAGTTCTATTGATCACATGCGCCCCCTACCAGCCGGCGAAGAGGAGTGAGGAGAGTTCTTTGTTGTTGTTTTTTTCAAAAATTGTGAAGCATCGCAACCACGAGAGTTCCTTGAACATACAGCCGTTAATGTGCACAAGAAATATTAAGCTGATGGGGTATGCGAGATTAGCTGCATACAGACACGCGACCAAACACATGATCTTCTTCCGTGACCCAAAAAAATGAATGAAGGTTTTATGTGTCAAGAGCATACGAAATAGGACTCACTTTTAAACTCACACAGCTCACTTAATCTGTTTTCCTTATTTAAGGAGTCTGAATTGTTCTTCCACTGTATGATGTTGAAAAAAAGAGTTAATCAGCTGTGAAATAACCAGTGACACAATGCTGAATCTGAACTTTCAGTCCAAATGTTCTTTCTTTTACACGCAGTAACAAGACAAAAAATTGACTAAAACAACTTTTTGAGGGAGAAGTAGCTTCATGTGGGAATTAAACCATCACCCCTCCCACCCAGACACCTGGTGAGTCTGTCTGCAGGTATAAAGAGTAGCTGTAGGCTGAGACTCTGTACTCGTCCTAGATCGGTGCAGAGGAACTGCTCGCTCTGTCTGGAGCCTTGTGGACGGATAAACTCACAGTGTCCTGCAGCAAAACCACTTATTCATATCATCTCCAGCAACATGGTAAGATAATTACAATTTATTAGAAGTGGGGAAACATATTTCGATATTTGGTTTGCATCATTTGCGTTATACATCTTACTTTTTGTGAAATCTGCAGCAGTTTTTAATTGTTTTAGCTGCCAGGATTTAACAATCAAGCAAGACATGGTTTTTTTCTTCCCCAGACCTTTGGCTGTATGTATTTTAAATGAAAAATGCAACTGTTGTGTTAACATACATGTAGCTGAACAAATGTGAAGGCTCACATTATGTATTTATATTACTCTCTGCACTTTGAGAGTTTTATGAAGTTATAATCACAGACAGCAAAGGAGCTTAAAGCTTCATCTTGACAGAACCTCAGAAGCCTCTATTTTAATCATATTTAATGTTTTGGATGTATTTTTATCAATGATCATATTCCAAGCTTTAGCCTATACTCATGTCTATACAAATATCTCTCAACAGCAAAAAAAATAAAAAATCATCTTGGGGGATTTTCTCCCTCCAGGGAAAAACAAAATTCTCAACATGTTCAAACACGACTGCTGGAAGCACTTAGAAAATGAAAAACAGTAAAGAGTTGGAATAAGCCTGTCTTTTTTTTTTTTACTTTGTTGACACAGATAATGATTAATATAGTGTGCAATCAGATATCTTTTTTACATTGCACACTGAGCGGATGTGTGTGGAAGCAAAGAAAGGCCATAATCATTTCAATTCCATAAACGAAATTTCACGAGGTGTAATAAAAAAAAAAAACATGTTCCCAAAGTCATAGGCTATAGAAAATAAAAGTGTCTGGGCTTTTGGTGTCTGAATTTTACCAATGTAATTTAAGCCACTTGATATTTTAACCTGAATTTTTACAGAAAAATACTTTGCACATCAACGTGAGACAGGTGCGTAGGAGGTGGACAAGTAGGTCAAGAGTTGCAAAGAAAAACTCCCGCACACTGTCTTACTTGCAAAAATATAAGGTTTTAATAATAGGCAATGTTTCGGTACTGGACCATCTTCAGGCAAATGGTTTTACATCCTGAGAAGCCATCTTTTTGTAGGAGGTGACTGTTTCTTGTGCACCAGTCAACAACTTCCACATAAAATCAGGCATAAATACACAACACAACATTCAGTTACATATCCATTACTATAGATATAGCTTAAATATCACTACAGCCTCTCTATAGTAACCACAATAATTCATATACACTATATCATACCAGAGCAATCTATACTGTACTAAAGGAACACGCCAACTTATTGGGTCTTTGTCTTATTCACCGTATCCCCCAGAGTTAGAGAAGTCCATACATACCCTTCTCATCTCCGTGCGTGTCGTAACTCTGTCTGACGCACCCACCGCTAGCCTAGCTTAGCACAGATCCTGGAGGTAACCGGCTCCAACTAGCCTACTGCTCCCAATAAGTGACAAAATAACGCCAACATTTTCCTATTTACATGTTGTGATTTGTATAGTCACAGCGTGTACAAATAACAAGGTCACATGAGACAGCCATCTTCTAACCGTATACAAACTGGGAACTATATTTTCAGAAAGGTGAAGCACTGCAACTTCTGCTACTTGGGCAGAGTGATTAGCGCAACACCTGAAAAGCACCGTTGTTACTCTCTGCTCCTCACCACGGGGCTTCTCAGGTGCTGCGGATAAATCACTCCGCCCAAGTAGCAGAAGTAGCAGTGCTTCGCCTTCTGAGAATATAGTTCCCAATTTGTATACGGTTAGAAGATGGCTGTCTCATGTGACCTTGTTATTTGTACACGCTGTGACTATACAAATCACAACATGTAAATAGGAAAATGTACATGTTAATAGGAAAAAAATGGCGTTATTGGGCAAGCGCTGGGTGCGTTAGACAGAGTTACGACACGCACGAGATGAGAAGGGTATGTATGGACTTATCTAACTCTGGGGGATACGGTGAATAAGACAAAGACCCAATACGTTGGTGTGTTCCTTTAAATTTTAGAGGTAATTATGGATAGCGAAAGTAAATGTTTCTAACTGAAAATATGGGGGAAAAAAAGTTATTTCTTATTTATTCAGGCCTTTGTTTGCAATAGATGGCTGTGCTTCATTCTTCATTCATGTTTTTGGGCGTGAAAATTGTTGAGAAAAAGTACCACGAGGGTTGTTTTACTTTGTGTTTTGTGTTAACATCTCTGTGAAAGGCATTTGAACTTGCACCTGTCTTGTTTGTCCAGAGAGAGTGCATCTCTATTCACGTGGGCCAGGCAGGTGTCCAGACAGGAAACGCCTGCTGGGAGCTCTTCTGCCTCGAGCACGGCATTGGTCCTGATGGCGTCTTCCTGGACAGTCCTGCAGAACCCAACTCTCGTGAAGACCCATTCAACACTTTCTTCAGTACTGGGAGCTATGGGCGTCATGTTCCCAGAGCAATCTATGTGGACCTGGAGCCCACAGTGGTTGGTGAGTCCTCTTGTGTATGTCTTTATTTTTATCCTCCTTATCTCTGTTTTTCTTATTTTTATTTCCGTTCCCGTCATCCCATTGTATTTGGTCGTATGCAACTAGTGTGAGTGCATCTCCATCCACGCGGGTCACGCAGGTAACTGATGATGGGAACACTGGTATCTAAGCAACAAGTGCAGTGGTGACTCCTTTGCCTTTTATTCAATGCTGGCTAACATTTACAGAAGTGTATTGTGTAAACAGCAGGTTGCAGAGTACAGTATTGAATTGATTTAGGCCAGACAAAACCCCTTTTTAATGCAGTATCTATTTATTGATATTTTATATTTTCACTCTTTCGTAGCTAGTGAAATGGCTGCACAACAATACACAAAAATTCTATCTTATGTTATATTATCTTAAAAGGTTATGTAAATAAATAATACTTTAGATAATTAAGTGTAAAAAGAAATATTAAGAGTTATATTTTTCCTTTAACCTTCAATCAGTTTGTTAAAATAAATTAAAATTGAATCTATTTTATTTTTCTATTAATCTCATACTAGCTCTAGCTTTTATTTTTCATCTCCTTTGTTTACCCTTTTATTTGGGGGGGGGGGGGGGGGGGGACTGGGCACACATTTGAAAAATAGGTTTACAATTTTTCCAGTCTGGAATTGGAGGAATTATTGCAGCAAGCATAAGCTGTCTCAGTGTTCATATGGGTACCTCACTATTTGAAAATGTGTGAACCTTTAATTGAATCATTTATCTACTCCCTATTTCTTATTTTCCTCACCACATTTCAAATTTTCTGGTCATCGATTTTGATAATAAGATGGGCACGAGCATGTACTGTATGTCCAGTATTATTTATTTATGTATTCAGATTTTTTTTTTTTACTTGTCCAATACTACATTTTGTGCATTTTGGGGCTCCACCCTATATGACCCCACTTTTATGGCTTTCCCATTAGATTAAATGAAGAATTGTGTGCAATCAGTTTCCACACTTTCCCTTTATGTCTAAGTAATTTTCAGTTTGTATCTTTGAGGGGGAAAAAAGCAAAGTTAGTCATGGGTTTGCTACATCACCAGACTATGGAGCCGTCATTATGGTTGAAAATGTTAGCATAAAAACTGATAAACGTGGACATGTCTGTTTTAGTGGAAAACATCCACGTTTGGCGCTCGTCTGGTCTGTCGCATTAAACCACGTTGCAGTCGATCTTCTTGACTTTTCTGAATAAAAAAAAACTTTCTTTTCAGATGAAGTGAGAGTTGGGAAGTACAGAGAGCTTTTCCACCCTGAGCAGCTGATCTCTGGAAAGGAGGATGCAGCCAACAACTACGCTCGAGGCCATTACACTGTCGGGAAAGAAATCATTGATGATGTCATGGAGCGTATTCGTAAAATGGTCAGTCAAATAATGAGAAAAACCAGACAGACAAATTACTGTTAATGCTTTTTGGAAGAATTTCAGAGGGTTTTTATATGAATACAAAGAAAAGCTTTGTCATTGTTTCTGCTCTAATTTTTTATTTAATCTGATAGTGGATATAAAGATGATCTTACAATAGTCCCAATTTCATTACACTATTTTAAAGCACATCAACATTTTGGAAAATATACTAATTTCTTTCAGGGAGTTATATGAAAAGATCCACACCACTCTCATATCTAAGAGTGAAATCATTCTTCTCATGTATATCTCTGCTAGAAATAGAATAAATGCATTCTGCAAAACTATTCCTTTTTTTAAAAGATTTTTTTGGGGCATTTTAGGCCTTTAATTCCACAGGACAGATGAAGACATGAAAGGGGAGAGAGAAGGGAACCCGCGGCTGCTGCATCGAGGAGTAAACCTCTATATATGTGCGCCTGCTCTACCAACTGAGCTAACCCGGGCCACAAAACTATTCCTTTAACAGCTCTTCAACTCCTGTGTTTCTGTCTCTCTCATCAGTCGGACCAGTGCACCGGCCTTCAGGGGTTCCTCGTCTTTCACAGCTTTGGAGGTGGAACCGGCTCTGGCTTTACCTCTCTGTTGATGGAGCGCCTGTCTGTTGACTACGGCAAGAAATCCAAGCTGGAGTTTGCTGTGTACCCAGCTCCCCAGGTGTCCACTGCTGTGGTGGAGCCCTACAACGCCATCCTGACCACCCACACCACCTTAGAGCACTCCGACTGCGCCTTCATGGTGGACAACGAGGCCATCTATGACATATGTCGTCGCAACATGGACATCGAGAGTCCTGGTTACATCAATCTAAACAGATTGATCGGTCAGATCGTTTCCTCGATCACCGCCTCCCTTCGGTTCGATGGTGCCCTCAATGTCGACCTGATGGAGTTCCAGACCAACCTGGTCCCATTTCCACGTATCCACTTCCCTCTGGTTACCTACTCGCCCATCATCTCTTCTGAGAAGGCGTACCACGAGCAGCTGACTGTGACCGAGATCACCAGTGCCTGCTTCGAGCCGATCAATCAGATGGTCAAGTGTGATCCTCGTCACGGCAAGTACATGGCGTGCTGCATGCTGTACCGAGGCAACGTCGTCCCAAAGGATGTGAACGCTGCCATCGCAAATATAAAGACCAGGCGTTCCATTCAGTTTGTCGACTGGTGCCCAACTGGCTTCAAGGTGAGTAACGTCATGAAGGTAAGAAGTGCAGCTTGAGATAGTCTTGAGTCTTAACCCCCACCCACCCCTAGTCACTACACTTTGCATTAAAGTGCTCATATTATGCTTTTTGGTGTTTTCACTTTCCTTTATTGTGTTATACATCTTTTTTGTGCATGTAATAGGCTTTCAAAGTGAAAAAGCCCATAGTCCACCCCAAAGGGACTTACCATCTCCAACAGAAAACACTGTTCACCAACTGCTCCAAACAGCTCTATTGTAGTCCAGCCTTTACTTCAGAGACAAACATGCGTCACTTTGCAACACGTTATAATGCTCGCCTAGCTGCTAGCGTGGCACGCCCTCATATTCTGCTTCTGACTGGCTAGTAGTCCTTACCTGGGTACTGTCAGGGCACGGCCTCATACTCTGCTTCTGACTGGCTAGTAGTCCTTACCTAGGTACTGCGCATGTGCGACTCCCAACAAAGATGGAACAGAAGTGAGATGTCTCACTCTGTAGCTAAAACAGAGAGCTCAACCGTACAGGGTGAAAAGAGGAGCTGCAGCAATGTGCAGTACAACAAACGTATGGTATTTTTTGAAAATTAAACCATGTAAACCTATTCTGATATAACCTTTTAATACAATTATGAACCTGAAAATGAGCATAATATGAGCACTTTAACCTTCATCCTGGATTACAGCATACACCTGCCCATTGCACATACTATATATTTTTTGCACATTCTGCACTCAATCCTTTTAGCCTATTTTTTCTTTCTTTTTATGTTAAACAGCTATTTCGCATATATTTGTTTCGGTATTTATTTTTTACTTCATATTCATTTTCAATATGTGTTTATATATGCACCAACCACCAAGGCAAGTTCATTGTAAGTACTTACTTGGCAATAAACCTGATTCTGATACTTAATCTTTGTGATCGTTCTCTTTTTCTCAACAGGTGGGCATTAACTACCAACCTCCCACTGCTGTTCCTGGTGGAGACCTGGCCAAAGTCCAGAGGGCTGTGTGCATGCTGAGCAACACCACGGCGATCGCTGAGGCCTGGTCCCGTCTCGACCACAAGTTCGACCTCATGTATGCCAAGCGTGCATTTGTCCACTGGTATGTGGGTGAAGGCATGGAGGAGGGAGAGTTTGCAGAGGCCAGAGAGGACCTGGCCTGTCTGGAAAAGGATTACGAGGAGTTGGGTCAAATGAGCCCCGATTCTGAAAATGACGACGAGGGCCAAGAATACTGAACATCGTAAGGCTGTGACGGCTGCACAGCAGTGATTTTATCCTGTACCAAGTCAATAATGATTTTATACCTGTACTGTGTATCTTTTAAGATAGAGTTAACCAAATTAATGATCTTTCTCCCTGCCATGTTTTATATTGTCAACTACTAAAGTTGTATTTGAATTTTGCTGTGAAATAAAGTTTGTCTGGGCAAAACTTGTTCTAGATGTGCTTTGCAAGCAGGGTGTTACAGACAGTAGTCAAAGACGACACCATGTAACCACATCCCCATTATAAATCCACCCGGGGAACACTTGCTAAGGCTTGTTTGGATATAATATATAGTTGTGTTAAATCTTATCATATAGGTCTGGTATATCGAAGCTGTCCCCGAGTGCCGTAGTGCCTGCTGTTTTGGATGGTATTATTAATATAGGTAGTCTATAGATCAGGTTTCCCTACAGTATGCGAGAACAGGCCGAAATTATAATTCAATTTGCAGCAATTCACCAGCGTCTGAGAAGTTTTTTGCTTTTTCTCCGCCAGTCGTCATGACTCAGCGTAACGAAAGAACAACTGCCAGGGTCATTAACATACTGATCAGCATTCACAAGTTGCTTTGCATTGACTATTTATGGTTGAAAATGGGTGTGTACAGGGCGGGATAAGAGGCTGTACACACACGTATGGGTAATCTGTGATTTATAAAGGGAACATTACTTACAAATGTGTGTATGCACGGTTTTATAAATCAGATTTTTTTTTGTCGTACGCCATTTTTAGCTTTTGGGTGTAGGTACACTTTTAGTAAGGATCCTACGCACAGTTTTATAAATGAGACCCCTGTACAGGATCCTGACAGTTCAAGTGTTTATTTAAGTGCTGTCTTTGTTGGTTTGATCCAGGGAGTACATCATCAGTAGGTCCCACCATTGCCAGACCGGCCTACATCTAAGAACAGACACAATATGTTAGTGGTGCTTTGTGTGTGGGGAAACAAGAACATTTTCTGATGTGTGTGTGACTTCAGTGCAGGGTGTCACAGTGTTGTTCTTTTACCGATCTTTGGTAGAAAACGATGTAGGCTGTTTGTTGAGCCCGCTTACAAACGGCAGCACCAGTTGTCTTGGCAACCCTGGCATCATTATAGCAGAGCCATCGGTCATCTGCGACATCCTGCCCCGGGTGCACGCATTGGCTGATGTAGTGTCCTAACAGGAGAGGAATCACTGTTACATCAAGTGTCTAAGCATGAAGTGCAACTTATGAAAAGTTAATTTAGAAGAAAAAGAACTTTTTTGCAGAAAGCAGAGGAAAATTAGGTAATTGAAAGAGCGCCAGTCAATATTAAGTATTTCAATATTTCTGCCTCTGATTGACACTTATCTATCTGTTACATGTCTGAGAACGTAATAGAGGACTACAGAAGGTGACAGTCGAACCTTCAATGTGTAAATATCTTACCACTGTTCCAGTCATAGCCTAAATGGCTGATGACACTAATCAGTTTGTACCAGCCATCAGCCTGATAATACACACAGATAACAATAGTTAGCTTCACACATACACAAACACAGTCCACATATTTACTCTCTGTGTGTTCCAGGTGTGTGGTTGTTTTACCTGGCTGGTAGTCGCCATCAGCTCCCTGAAGGGCTGAAGGACTACGGGGTCATGCAGCTTCTCCACCTCTAGCAACGGACTGAACCTGAACCTCTTCAGGTGTATAATCAGGTATCTGTAGACAGGAAAGAAAGCATGTGACAGATCATTAATGCAGGCATGGTGGATTAATGGATTATCGATTATAAGCACACTGCGGATTAATTAATAGAAACCACTCGCTGCCACACATCTAGGGATAATAAACATCAGATTGTACAGCAGACATCTGAAAATTGTTGGTTTAGATATAAAGTAAATATGGTTTGTATAAAGGCCCCTCAGTGTTTGTGGTGGATGTGATGTCACTCACCTGGGCAGGGTTAGAAAGGTGGAGCGCCTGACTGATGTGCTGCAGCCACACTCACAATTATATTCCAACTTTGTCTCCTGTAGTAACAACATGATGTCAGTTATGTATTGCGTAACACAGCAACAAAACACCCATAAAAATGGCAGCAGTGTGAAATGATTGATTTTTCTTTGTTCCATGAGGCTTCATATCAGTCAGTGGTGATGTGAATGAGTGAGCCCACCAGGTTCTTACCATCTGGTATTCCTTGAGCATCTGCTGTATTGAACCTCCAGGAACCAGATCCAGAGAGATGTTGGTGAACTCCTCCTCTCTGATGGATTGAGCACCACACCTGCACATTAAAAGGACAATGCACGTCAAAATGAGAAAGAGAAAACATTTTTATCGGATTTGGGTGAACTGGCCCATTAAAGATATTCCAAAAATTCATAATAACAGAGTAAATCTGTGGAAAACTCAGGGAATGTTTGGCCTGCAACCACACACTGTTTTTACTATGTGGTTTTACCTTTTGCATGTCCTGGTGTTTTGCATTCTGAACACCAGGTTTCTGTCCACAGGGCAGCTATAGCTTCTCCCCGTGAGGGCTGCAGCATTCTGCAATGGTGAAGCCAGACTCCTCATCTGATTTAGGAACGCTGTTAAAAACTCATGGGCATCCTGAACATACAGACACACAGATTTGATTTGATGCACGGACGAGAAACAATCAGCAGGCGGTGAAACATGTAACGGTAAGAACCAGATGACTCACTTTGGGGTGGTCGTCTGCAAATTCAGGAGCCTGGACAGAGAGGGCCTTCTTGAACATATTGAGGGCCCAGAGTTTGTGTCGACGATCTTTGGAGCCGTGACCTCTTACAATGTTTACAAAACATCTAGAGAGGGGGAAGTAAAATGGTCGTTGTCCTTTAGGTGGTCTCCAGGTTTGTTGAAAAACTTGAGGATAATGTTTTCAGTCAGGAAGCAGCATTTGTGTGTGTGTGTGTGTGTGTTGTCTGCTGTACCTTATCAGCGCAGTCTCCTCATAAATATAATTCCACAAATCCGTATCGAGGCTGTAGATATCAGTGATGAACTCTCGAAGTGTGATTAGGCTCTGAAGGCTGGAGTTCATATAGCAGGTCGCTGATTCGTTGGGAAACCTGACACGCACGCACACAACAAGACTGATGAGTCACACATCAACGTCACAATCTTCGATGACAAACTACAAACTGTGGCTCATTTCACTAAAACGGTAACTGTATTTTAATTTTAGGTAATTTAGGTGTATTTATGTTCTGCATGGAGGTAAACAAAATGTAAGCTTTAACATAATCTTGTATTTCTAAAAACAAATAAGCTGTTGCAGGTCATTCTAGGTAAATTAACACTTTCCGTATTTCGTGAAAAATATTTAAAATATATCACCTTTTCTGTGTTTTGTCTCTATGTGAGAGTATGTGTGTGTGCAGATTTACTCACCCAAGCCTGGGGGCCTGATGAACCTTGAGGCGCAGTGGATTGAAGGCACCCCATCTCAGGCAAATCACCTTATCTACTACGGCTTTGAGTAAGGAGATAAAAACAGCGTACACTGTGGCAGCTGCTTTCCTGTTCTCTTCGTTGGCTTTGTCAAGTGCAGCCTCCTTTTCATCGCTGAGCCCTTTAAACTCCACCACTTGGTCATTCTGGATTATAACAGAACTGAAACATGGAGGGAGAAACAGGCTGTCATTCTGTATTTCATGTGTTGTACTGATTTGATAATCTAATTGTATTCACTATATGTGGGTCAACATGGTAAACAACAGCAAAACCAAACCAAAAGTGAGTACATGTCCAGCAGAGATAATACTGATTCTCATCAAAAGTAATTTCCTGTTCACAGGGGATGTGATGTAACACACTGTGAACAGTAGTGTGTGTGAAAACAGATCAATACTGTCATGCATACGATCCTGGTTACCTGCTGTTATGTTTCTGCTCAGCTTCATCGTCAGTTACTGGAGCCACACGATGTCTTCTCTGTTAAAGGACAGAAAACTCCAGTGGTTCAATATTACAGCCAGTACTGTGTGTAAAGCACGTAACAACTTTTTCAGGTAAAAGGTAGTGTAACGTAGCCTAGAAATCTAGACACACCCTAGTGGCAGCAAATTTATTTTGCAGCCAGGGGGGTCTAGGCCATAGACAGTATATAAGAATGGACCAACAGATCCCAGCACTTTTCTGGTGAGCGCTGAGCGTTACTGCGCAGCCTCCAACTGAGAGAAACAACGTAAATGTGACGTGAGCAACCTGTCTGAAAGTTGGAAGTCTTCTGGTAGCTGTGCCAAGAGAAATCTCAATCTTGCAGAGACGGAGAGTGTAGGTATATGTAAGGAGATAACATGGACACAGGCTAATTACTGCTAACTAAAATGCTAGTTAACATTAGTAATTAAACTTAAACAGCTAATGTAAGTCCAAACTGCCTGCGAGCTTCTCCTGTTCTATACGGTAATTCCTCTACTATGCGACAGTAAGTTGCGTGGTTATGACACAATCGTTAGCCTATTTTTACAAAAACGTCTGCTACAGAGCCATAACGTGAGGTACAAGGTAATGGAGCCTTTTATACATTGTTGTGTTTCTTTAGAAATAAACAATGGACAAATAAAGTCTTTAAACGCTTCAGATGTAAAGTTATTTGCTGTCAAAGTGACGTCAAAATGAATGGCAGTCAATGGAATGCTAACGTCGGTTGATCGCTTTGTAGCATCAAAATGGCGCCATAGGAGATTCGAGCTCTGAAGCAAAGCTTACCCCCTTGGTCTAGGCACTCTCCGTTGGCTTGTGAGCTGGAAAAACCAAACTCTGGTCAGGCCAATCACATCGTGTATAGAGTCGGTAGGCGGGCTTATGGCTGCTGCTGCTGGGAACAGCGGTCTTCTGGAAGACTTGGAGTTAAGCTTTTCTTTGAGAAAAGAAGAAAGAACGGCACTGAAATCATTCTTAAAAAAGGAAGATGATAAATCCTGAGGACACGGTATGTAAGTTTTGGAGCCAAGCTTTAAAGGGACACTTAACCAGACTGAAAATACATGATAAATACTGGCTGGTCAGTTTACAGTCTATGTTTGTTAACATTTAGATAGACTGAAAGAACATGAGGGATGCGGTCTGTTCAGCTCATAGTCTGCTTATTGCTCCAACTAGATCGGTGTGTTTTACACACAGCTTATTCCAGAAATTGTTTCTCACATAGCCTACTTCAGAACTTAATAGCTGGTTGAGACCTAGTTCTAAGGTGTTTATAATATTGTTCATGTTTAACATAATAATTCACTAGAACTGTTTCAATTAACCTATGACTTAAGACAGAAGGTGCAGTTTTGAGCTTTCTGCGTTTGATGTGGTCACGTATCTTACAGATAGGGGAGGGGGTCTGCGGTCTCAGAGGGTTAGGGGATTTATTTTACTTTTTATGTTTTTGTCACACCTTGCTCAGAGCTAACAGTCCACCCTTTGCTACAGATTTGTCAGCAAACTCCGGTAGGGTACTCAAGACACGTGTGTGTGTAAATTTTGAAGATGGCTGAGCTCTCAATCCTTTCAGTCAACATCAGGGGGCTAAACGGGCTGATCAAACGATTTAAATTCCTGGACTATTTAAGAAGGAAAAACATAGAAGTGGCGCTTATACAGGAGTCACATTTACGTAAAAGAGATGTAAATCGTCTACAAAATAAATACTTTAAGGTTGCTGCCTCATCTAGTGATGACACCAAAACCAAGGGCTCCATCGTGTTGCTGTCGCGGAAATGTGCACTCACCGTAGACAAAAGCAGTAAAGACTTATCAGGCAGGATATTTTATACTGTATATGTACCATGATAAGGAGTAGGAAAATAGCCTTTGTTTCGGTATATGCACCGGCTACATATGAAAGTTTTTTTTCCCACGCCTGAATGCATTGCTCTCTCTCAATGAATATTCACTAAGTATAGGGGGAGACATGAATGCAGTACTTGATTTAAATCAGGATAGATCAGGGGTCAAAGACACGAAAGCCCCAAAACACATATCGGACATGTTTAAAGCAGTGGTGGAATCCCTCCATCTTACAGATATATGGAGCATGCACAATCCTACTAGCAAGGACTACACCTTTTTTTCCACACGCCACCTCACCCACTCCCACATTGATTATATGTTGTGCTCCAGTGAGCTTAAGGCAATGTTCCACACGATAGCAATAGAACCAGCAATTCTGTCTGATCACAATGCGCTGATAACAACATTCTGTTGTGATATGTTAGGAGAAAGATCTAGGAGATGGCAATTTAATAATTCCCTTCTCCAGAACACAGCTTTTGATACACAATTTAGAACCAAACTGGCTGAATTTATATCAATTAATCCCGACTCAGTCGCTGAACCTGCATATACATGGCAGGCAACTAAAGGATTTATTAGAGATTTTACATCCTCCTTCGCGGTCAACTTGAAGAGGAAAAGAGAGGCAAGGATAGCGGAGTTGAAAAAACGCTGTAAATCATTAGAGCAATCTCTTAAGACTTGTTTTTCTAAATTTACACATACTCTTCTAGTCACAAGTCAAACAGAGCTGAATGATCTGCTAAGGAGAGCTGAGTTCATAATGCACAGAGTGAGGCAAAATTACTATTTTAACGGGTGTAAACCAAGCAAATTGCTTTCTCTGAAATTAAAACAAAGCGAATCCAGAGCTACAGTTAACAGCATCCGCACAGACTAAGGTATCTCAAGAAATCCTAAAGATATCAGCGCCACTTTTCAATCCTTCTACTGAAAGTTGTATGAGTCCTCCTGCAGATCCGACACAGTGCCAGAAGTTCCTAAAATAACTAAACCCGCCTCTTCTCGACCCAGAAGAGGCAAAAGAACTGGTTCAACCGATAACCTTAGAGGAACTTAAATTAGCATTAAAAACAGTTCAAAAAGGGAAAACACCAGGGTTGGATGGAATTCCATCAGAACTTCTTCTACAGTATTTTCACATATTATATAGGACCTACCATTTTACAAGCTTTAACTTCAGCCATAGAGAAGGGTACTTTCCTCCAACAAACCAACACTGCGCTAATTTCCATCATGCCAAAGAAGGGCAAAGAGCCTACGGATTGCTCAAATTTCAGGCCCATCAGCCTCATCAGGACTGATATTAAGCTTTATTCCAAAGTCCTGGCTCTCCACCCCAACCAATCAGGTTTTATACCCAAGCATCATGCTGCAGACAATGTACGCAGACTATTTCATGTAATAGAAGAAGTAAAAACCTTCCAACAACGGCAACAGTTTAATCAGTGGACGTGGAAAAGGCTTTCGACCGCCTAGGGTGGAACTACTTGTGGCAAGTAATGGAGAGGCTTGGTTTGGGGGCCAAATTCATTGACATGGTGCATACTTTATATGCGAATCCCACGGCCATAATTTCAACCAATGGATTGCACTCTCAGCCATTTCCCATTAAGCAGGGCTCGCGACAGGGATGTCCGCTCTTCCCCATGCTATTTGCAATCTTTCTTGAACCGTTAGCCCAAGCCATGAGGCAAAATAAATTCTGTAATGTCCAGATTAAATCCAGTAGCAGCTCAATATCATTATTTGCAGACGATATTTTGTTGTACATTGCTGAGGACTCTATCCCGAAAATTCTTAAGATCTTCAACGAATTTGGCTCAATCTCCGGCTATAAAATTAACTGGAATAAATCTAATCTTTTTGTATTCAACAACAGGCATGTGGCATCAGCCATTAGTGTTACAATACCAACCCAAAGCAAAGTTACATATTTGGGCATCACCATACACGCATCCCTACAGCGAGTTGTCCAGGACAACTATGTAACTATATTAAGTAGTGTTCAAAGGGATCTGGCCAATTGGTCTGCATTTCTGGCATCACTACGCTCCAGGATTGCTGTTGTTAAAATGAACATAGTTCCTTGTGTGAATTTCTTAAGTACAATGATCCCCTTACCCCCACCGATAAATTTCTGGAAGAAACTTGATGCCTTAACTCGGCAATATATTTGGAACAATCAACAACCTAGACTAAAATCCTCTACCCTGCAACGTACCTCAAACATGGGAGGCTTGGCCCTCCCCAACCTTAAAGTGTATCACGGAGCCTTTCAGCTACGGGCCCTCAGAGTGTGGATGGACCCCTCATCTACAGTCCCATGTAGAGAAATAGAGCAAAACCTCACTGGAAGTCTAAGACTGCAAGACCTTGCCTTTGCAGGTGTGTGTCCAAAAATGTGTATGCTAGCCTATGGCCCTATTTATCACCAACACATTGACTTACTTTAAACAGGTGGAGGAGCAACTACGCTACACCAACAAGTGGCATTTGAACACCCCAATTTGGCACAATACACACTTAATGTCTGGTAACAAACCCTTTGCTTGTAAGCAGTGGAGTGACAGAGGCATTTATACTGTAAACCAGTTATTCAATGAGAAAGGTACGTTGAGTTTTGAAGACCTAAGAGCTAGTTTTGAGGTCCCCAGGACATCCTTCTTCTTGTATCTGCGCTTAAGATCAGCCCTAAAATGTTATGGAGTGCCATGGGGAAACAGTCTTGAGGCGCAACCAGTCATTAAATGGTTTGTTGATTTTCCTTTGAGAGGATTAATGTCCAAGATCTATGCTAAACTGATGCAAGTATCAGTAGGAGAGGGTTTTTGTTCTTGTTCAATTGTAATTGTCTGTTCTGTATGTTCATAAAAAATAAATTAAAAAAATGTTACTTTCCATAGGGGGTTACTAAATAAAGTAACAGATTACTTTTTAAGAAGTAACGAGTAACGAGCAAATATTACTTTTTAAAAGTAACTTCCCCAACACTGATTACAGCAGCAAGATGAACTAGAATTAACACTTTAGACAGCCCAGTCTCATGGCAGTTTGTGAAATGGTCACTATTGAATCTTTTGATTTGTGTACTGAACACGTTAATGTCGTTATTTTCGTGTGGTGAGCACGAATAGGTAATGTATTTCAGTGGGAAGCTAATTTCATGATCACAGAACGATTATTCTCGAGCATTATTCTCTTCGTAACCACAACCGTCCCGTTGTTGTCAGTGTGTCCTGCGTGTTACAGTTCCTTTCCCCGTTCTTCTTTTCCTAACCCCAACCGTCCGCGGATCGTGTCCCTGCGCCTAGGGATCGCATCCCGCCTGTGGCGGTCCGTCCCGTTGTTGTCGCCGACGTGTAGCGTTTAATTTCCTCATTGTAGCGTTTCATTTCCCCGTTGTGTCTCACAGAGCAGCCCAGTGAAATGGTCACCTTCGAAAATCGTGACCTGTACACAAATCAATAAATCAATCTGCTTAATGTGAAGCCCTGCAACTTTGTGTGCAACATACCCTGCAGCAGTTAAAGAGTCCCCAGCAAGACGTCTTCTTCTTTGTCCTCTGGTTGTCCTCCTCAGGTGGAGGTGCTGTGGTGGTTGCTAGACCACCTGAGAAGATGACTCTGCAGACAAACACACACACAGCTGGTTATTCTACTGTTGATTTGGGATTATACAGTACTGTGGAGAAATCACCTAAAGGGACGAATCCCTCTGTCCTCTGCAGTGTTTCACCAACATTACTAGGATAAAGACTTGAGTTGACAATGAGGAGTTCCTTACCTCTTCACAGACATTGACAGACTTTTAACTTTGCTCTGTAGAGTAAAAACAAAAGCAATGTCTATGTCAAGCATATTTTGTTTCCAAAAACCCATTTTACAAAATTCTCAAATCTTGGTGTATAACGCTGTTACTTCCTGTGAAATTTACCAGGGGTTGACCAAACAGTCTGTACCACCTCCCCTCACAGTTCTCCGCAGAGGTCTTGGCGGCAGGCGCTTCTGAGACTGTGACTCTGACACACAGAAACATATATTCTATTATACACCCAAAATCAATCATTTAGGGGCATTACAAACTCTGTCATAGTTGTCACAGACTTCAACCATGGCTCTAAACAAATCAAGAAACATTGTTATGAGACCATGATATATACTCCAGAAGCTAAAAGAACTAACATGTTTCCCAACACTATTCTCTTTCACACTTACACCAAACATAAGATACGGTATTCACTTGTATGTGCTTTTAAGAACAATTGGCCAAAGGTAACTTAAAGTGTGGCAAGTGTGCCCATTAGCCTACATAATCAGCCTACAGATTAATCAATAGCAAGCAAGTGCTAATATTGATGATCAAGTCTTCAAAAACAAATGACTAGTCATAGTGCATGTCTCTGAGGTCACTGACTTTTACAATGACACAACATTTAAATATTTTCTTTTTAAAGTAAACTGATGAGAAAACAGACAAACTTTTATGATGTCATGAACAGTCCTATAATATAAAATTATAATTTGTTGTTGACACTGTAACATAGGAGCTGATTGACCTCTGTGGATTATATTATGTTGTAAGATGTTTCTTATATCTTTGCTCCTCCGCATATGTAAAATTAGTGGAAAATATCAAGAAAACACCTTACTGTACTGCGCAACACAGCACCTCAACAAATTGCATCACATCGTACAGATGTTTTTATTTTCCCAGTCACTAACTATACTGTATTCAAAAGCAACTTTCTTACCTCCCATTGGAGCGTCGTCTGCTCTTATCTCCCTCAACTTTTTCACGAGCGATATGATTTTTCTGTCAAGGAAAACATATATATACATAAATTAACACGAAAAAATAATGTGTCTTCTTTGCTGACATAAACAAGCATCACAGACAACTACAATACTCTTGTCAGCAAAGCCAGAGAGATACTCAAAGATTTAAATGAACTGAGATGAACAAGGTCTAAAACACTACACAAACTTTGTACACCTTTGAAACAAACCTTTGGTTGACGGTTGAACATTGTTGCAAATCTTTCAGTAGCTAAAATGTGAGTATACTGTTGGTCAACTTAAGTTCTAAGTGAGTGTAGGTTTCTAACTCCAACTTGATCTGCTTCTGGAGCAGAACATTACTTGATGACATGATGTTCTAGAATGCTTTATGACACAGGCACTGAGTTCCATCAAATATGTCTAATAGAACACAGACACACATTAGAAAAATACAATAGAATGACTGCTACCAACACAGTCTTGTTTGCCTCAAACTACTGTAATAAAGGTCTTGAACAGTAAAAAAAGAAAGTCAGCCTAGTGCAGACATTTTAAATCTATGCTCATTTGGATATGTTTGTCTTTGTTAGCTCCTCTGAAAATGTCCCTACCCAACATGTACCCTATGGTATAACATGTATTATTTTATACTTATTATTTTTCAGCATAAACTCAGTCTAACTTTTTTGCTTTTTTGTCAATTTCACACGGTGTAAAGCTTCCAGGAAGCCAAAACACAATAAAAATGACACACAGCTTTAAAAATATACAAATAATGGAATAATATGTATTCCTTAAAACATTACTATAAAACAGTTCAAAATTGGAGAAAAAAGGCTTGAAAGGTACAGGAGCTGTCAAAGAAACACAATAGGTGATCAGGGAAGATGTCATGAATTCTGCTTCCTAAATTCATTTTCTGCCTCAATTTCTGTTTTCACCTGTTAGTCTGTGTTTTTCTGGGAGTTCCTGAACGCATCCTGTCTGGTTGCCTGGCGACGAAGCAAGGCGGGAGAATCTGCAATCACACTCACCTGTAGCTCATCTGCAATCTGCACACCTGCTCCTGGTCATCACCTCTCCACCATTTAAGCTGTGAACTGACATCCATTTCCTGCAGGATCGTTATCCTCACCAGTTTGCTAGAGTATCAGTTAGAAAGTTTGAGACGTTTTTCCGTTGCTAATCTGCCTGTTCCTCTGTCTGCAGTTTTGTGACCTGGAAGATTCTAGTGATGGGCGAACGAAGCCTTGTGAAGCCTCTGAAGCTTCTTCCTGATTGTATCGCAAAATGATTCAAAGCACCAAAAACAACACAGTGACATCTGGTGGTCAGTCAGCAGAATTCAGCAGTTTGAATACAACATAATATAATAATATAAATTACTGTGATCAGGATTTGAACGTAAGTATGTTTAATTAGGCTAAATATGGATTCAATAGGAGCATCTCTCTCTGTTTTGTGATGTTTTTCCGTTGCTAATCTGCCTGTTCCTCTGTCTGCAGTTTTGTGACCTGGAAGATTCTCTCCATCTCCGTCTGGCCGTCTGCATCACCATTATTACTGGCTCTGCATTAATCCGTCAGCCGACTCAATTCCACCCACTGCCTCACCAGCTGGACTCCCCTGCTTCCACGTACCAAAACCAAATAAATACTTACCTTTTTTCCATTCTACTTACCTTGTCCTTGTCTGCTTTTGGGTTCCTGTCCTAGTGAATCGTGACAGAGGAAAAATACAAGTGCAAAAATTAAGGAACATAGCTGGAGATAGACAGAGAATAGCAGAAGTTTGACATACCTTTGTAGACTCTGAGCTCAACTTCTTTTTTAGGGATCTTTTCTGCTCGGGTTTTAGATCAGGTCTGTCTGACTTTTCGTACCAGGGAGTAAAAATCATTGGGCATTATGTCATTTATTGTAAGTGCTGTCAGTCCGCTTGCAGTGTATGCTTAAATCCTTAAATATCCTATATATTCCATATTGGGGATACATTTTTCCATGCTGCAACAGACAAGGCCCCCGCACTTGTTGGACACTTATCGTTATAAACACTCTTATTACTGGTGACACGAACCTCTACAGATGCACGTGTTTACTTGTTGATTCAGTTATTTGTACAGGTGTGACAATAAGGCTGCTTTTGTACAGGGCCAAGACACACACAAATCATTTGTGTATTTTCGTTCTCTTTATACATCCATGGTTGAACCAGTAATGTTTGAAACACATGCCCATGCAGCCATCCTGTCTTCTTATTCGTGACTCATTGGTGTGCATTTTAGGTAGAGTCAGACTGTAAATATCAACAGTTTATGGGCAGAGGTCAAGTCAGGTTAAAGGTGCACTATGCGTTCCTGCATGATGTTACTTCTGTTGAGGTTCCAAGTAAATTCAAAACAAAACAGAGCAAGCTCGCCCCTCCCCCATGTTTCCATAACTGTCACTAACCCCCACCCCCTCACCCAACCATCTTGTCGGTGATTGGCTGGAATGTGTTTGTTGTATTTTGGTGCCTATCCTGTGCCTCTAGTGTTTGTTTGACGTTTACGACCCCTGTGTTGTCTCCCAAGACCGGGCTTTTTCACAATGTATTCAGGGGGCAGGCAGCTAGCGGATCAAGGAGAGATGCCTACGATTTGAGACAAAAATGAAATTTGTCACTTACGGCTTTTTGTTGAACGCTGCCATCATGTCGGCCCCCTTCATGGTAAGTTCCCTTTAAATTTTGAATTAAAACAGTTACCAGAGTATTTAAATACATTTTACTTGCTCGTTATAAATGTATATAGTCGTGTTTACACTCAGTTTATATGACGTTAGGCTGAATGTGTTGCTAGAGGGCTGTAACTTACCGATACAACATGCTGCATGTAGCTGTTAGCTAAAGTTTAACTGTATAACCCTGTGTAACTCATCCTTTTAAAGCTTCATTTAAGATGTTCATTTAATGTTTGTGTGTGACACTTTAATATACAGTCTATGGTGTGACATCAAGGCATGAATACTTTTATAGACTCATGTCTTTTGTTTCTCATACTTTCTACTCAGACTTTACCTGACAAGAACTGTAGGACAGTAACGTTAATGTGTTTTTTAAGTACCTTTATTACAGTTTTATACAGTACAAGTTATACATTCATTACAGTAGGCTACAGGTTATATAATATTTTTGTTTAAACACAACCATTTGCAAGCCAGTAGTACATAATGTGAAAAATATAATAAAGTGCATCAAGTGCGTAAAGTAATGTCCTTCCTCTCAATCTCTCTGTATCTCTGTACAGTCTCTACAAAGCTGTTGCCAGCGGTCGGCTCTCCTCATCGTTGCCCGACGACAGTGGCAGACGGCAGAGGAAGTAAACATGAGCTGCACGAGGGGGTAAGCGAGCCACAAAGCATACCTCCTATGGAGACATTTTGATGCTATCAAGCCATTACCTGGGGTGGTGGTGATGGCGCAGTGGATATGACACATGCCTTTGGTGTGGGTGACCTGGGGTTCAAATCCCATTGCAATACATCAACCAATGTGTTCCAAGGCAAGACACTTAACCCCTAGTTGCTCCAGAGAAGTATATATATAGCAATTGTAAGTTGCTTTGGATAAAAGCATCAGCTAAATGACATGGAATGTAATCACCTTCTGTTAGCATTCCATTGACTGCTATTCATTTTGGCATCACTTTGACAGCAAATCACTTTACGTGTTTAAAGACTCTTTTTGTCCATTGTTTATTTCTAAAGAAACAGGACAATGTATAAAAGGCTCTATTACCTTGTATCTCACGTTATGGCTCCGTAGCAGACGTTTTTGTAAAAATAGGCTAATGATTGGGTCATAACCACGTGACTTTCTGTCGCACAGTAAAGAAAATACCATACAGTACAGGAGAAGCTCGCAGGCAGTTTCGACTCACATTAGCTGTTTAAGTTTAATTACTAATGTTAACTAGCATTTTAGTTAGCAATAATTAGCCTGTGCCTATGTTATCTCCTTACATATACCTACGCTCTCTGTCTCTGCAAGATTCGTAATGATTGAGATTTCTCTTGGCACAGCTACCAGAAGACTTACGACTTTCAGACAGGTTGCTCACGTCACATTTACATCATCAAGCTCAGTTGCAGGCTGCGCAGTACGCTCAGCGCTCACCAGAAAAGTGCTTCTAATAGACTTCACTGGTCTCAGTGGAAGTCTACAGCGTCGCTTTGTCCATTCATTTTACTGTCTATGGAGCTACACAGTCATCAACTTCACAGGGCTGGGGAACCTTGAGCTCCAACTCAGCCTTGTTTTTTAATTTCAGTTTCTTTCTTTCATCCTTTCAAAATCACTTTTCTTCTATTGTAACCTAATTTTATCTCTGTCTTACTCTGTCAGGCACATACACTGTTAATTAATTTCAGTTATATTTAGCATGCAAGTTCAGTGTTTTTGATCTGTTTGTCCTCCCTCAGAAGGACAGAAATCTTTGTGAACTTTGTCATTACGAGGACGTCCTGAGGTGGACGACTGGTTCCTGGCCAGGCTCCGTATATTCCAGGACTCTCTGGAGGAACTGGACATCTCTCACTGTCCACGCATCACTACAGCCGGCCTAGCTGCACTCAGGAATCTCAAGTAAGTATCCAAACACTTACAACATAAGCCGCTTTCCGACCGGACGGATTTTTGCAGTTCCTAGAACATAACGTTCCTATAACCCTTTTACTCGTGTTCCGACTGGACCAATTTGGGGGTATGTAACTCTTTCAGCTCCTACTTCAGGGCAGGGTCTTTTTCCTTTTCCCTTTTCCACATAGTGACCTAGCAACATCTGAAACAGTACATATTCTTCACTGTCTGTTGCAATTTTCCTACGTACGCTAACTCATAAGACAAACATCATCCATTCAACCAGCTAATTGTTAATGCTAGTTAAACGTACCCGTCGTTTTGTTTGCTTGTTGCGCTCTTCTTCCATCATATTAATTAGGATCATATTACGCTGGAGCCTTCGTCTTCTGTGTTTTTCTGTTAAGTACTCCAGCCAGTCTCCAGTCTTTAAACGCCGCCGTTCAAACTCCGTTTATTCTTTATTGTAGCGCTGAAGTCAAGTGACGACGCTATAAAGACCGTTGCCGTGCTTGCGTCACTCCCTTACCCCTCCTATCAGTTCCTATGGCCACTTGGCCAGTGCGAATGCAAATGGAAAAACCGGTTTTGGGAGAGAGTAGTTAGTAGAACTGTTTAGAAGTGGACTGTTCCTATAACTACGTTCCTGTAACTACTTGGTCGGAAAGCGGCTATAGCCTTAGCCTTCAAGCTGAACCATGGTCCGGTTCGTTACTAGTGTTATAAGACCGGGAAAGCTCCTTTGAGGAATAGTTCAGTGCTTAGTGTGTACATGAAAGAATGACGGTGAATGCGCTCAGAGCAGACAGCTGTCGGCTATCAGAGCAGAGAATAAATCAGCAGTTTACTTGTTAAGTGGCAGTAAATGTACAGCGTAGGTTTCAGTTTGTCTCTGAATAAATGCTGTAGCTTCTCAAAAAGTAAAGTTCACGTGTCTTGCTTCTCAACAACGCAACAAAACAAAAAGAGCAACGGCAGCACGGGTAGAGCAGGAGTCAGTTGGAAAAACTTAGACACAGGGAGAGGATACGAGAGGACGGGGAAATTGTCAGGTAGAGGAAGAGCAGGATGGACAGTATTCATTTGATGGAGGAAAGTTTCAGTGCTGTTCCACAAGAGGTCAGAGCAGTCCTTACTCACTATCAGTGCAGGAATATCTGATTTCTTACTGATAGTTCAACAAGCCTGTGGCCTTTTCCCAATTATCAGAAGAACTATAGTAGGAACTGCTGTTGAGGAAAATATAACACCTTTTTAACATTTTAAATTCAAATAGCTTTTTGTGTAATTTTTGCACTTTGTCAAATTCTTAGAAATATATTCAAATTGTTGCATTCATGAACATCAAGGAGGGGTATGTATCTACATACAGCTGCATGTAGAACCAGTAGGAAGTCTTTTAATCTTAACTTATCTTTAGAGTTCATATCTGTGGGTGTGGTGGGCTGGACACAGTGCCTTTCAACCAACCAGAGTTCATTGTCAAACAAGTGGGACTTGAATCCCATAGTGTGTGCGTGGAGAGAGCTATTGTGGTCTAATACACACAGTGCAGGATTGTAACTGGCGGTCTGCATGTGGCATTATTCTGACTGACTTGAAATGATGAGTTGTCTTAAGAATTTTACAAATCAAGTACAGACTTTAAAGAGTCAGTTATTAAAGCAGACTGCAGAGAAAGACTCATGCAGCGAAGGTCAGCAGAGGGTAAATTTTACAAATTAAACATTTGTCTTATACTGTACTTTTTCCTGCTTTTGCATTCATATTCAAAACTGAACAGGGAAATATTCATCTTTTCAAAGTAGTTATTTTCATATTTTATTTTTTTATTTAACCTTTATTTAACCAGGAAAAGTCCCATTGAGTTGCAATAACTCTTCTCCCAGGGAGTCCTGGCCAAGACTGGTGGCAAAAAGTTTCAAAATATATACTGTAAAAGACAGAACAAAGGTTACATACTACACCACGAATCTCTGTACATACACTATACATACTAGAACACAAACAAAGACATTACATTTAACTTAAGCTAATACAGACATACAACTTAAAGGGCACCTAGTTAAAAGCAATTACACTGTTCAGTTAGACTGGGTAAACCCAGCCCGATCTACTGGCGATTTGATTTCGCCCTGCAGCTCAGGCTGAAAACCTGTACATTTATCTATCCTGCTTCTGTTACAAATTTGCGGGAACCAATCACAAACTGGCTTATCCACCTGGCGAGCTATTGGCGGGTTTAACACGATGACGATAGAGAAGCGACCAAGCAGCTTTTTGTTTACATTCAACATGGCGGCCACCGAAGCGTAGCACTCCATGGCAGCAACCCGTTGATGCCGCTGTCGCTGCTACGTCACCCGGATCGTTGGTCTGATTGGTTGAAGGACTATCCAATTGCGTACAGAGTCATTTGAACTATGCCTGTTGATCACGCCTCTTGTGCAGTAGAAAATACAGAGCAGACTCCCCAGACCAATGTTCAATCTTAAAAGATTGAGCTTGGTCTGGTGATAGCCAGACTACTGTTAAGTCAGAGTCGACTGCCTCCCAGAGTTGGTCAAAAAAGTGCCTCAGAACACCCCGAAGCGATGCCGACTTGAGCATACGTTCTGCGTAATACGTAATACGTCTCCATAACAGCAGGCGGCGCTAATCTGTATTGTCACACAAAAAATTAAAACCGGCAGCTGATTGGACGAACGGGTCACGTGGGTCTGGCTTCTTCCCGACCATAATGCCGGCTCGTTCGGAATCTACGATCTCGTATTATACGAAAATAGTTCACCGAAACGTGTTTCTGAAAACATTTTAAGCGAAAAATAGGCCATGCAGTTGCTGAATCTGTCTTCATTTCGGATCGACAAAGGTCAGTTTAAAAGATTTTTGTCAGATTTTGACAGGCGTTCGTCAGACTCATCCCGCTCGTCATTTCCGGGTTAGCACTCCACCAATCAGATTGGTCATTGAGTCCGACTGCCCGCCTTCCTATTCAACATGTCAAATCGGCCCAAATGAAGGCCGACGGCTCCTCCGGAACACACCGAACAGACTTGAGTCACTGACCTCGCCAGATTGTCCGACGGCCGATAATCGGGTTGGTGTGTCAGGGCCTTAAGGTGTTTTGGAGTTCATTCCAGACATTTGGTGCATATTTGAGAAAGCTGTTTTACCAAGTTCTTTTCTTGTTGATGGAATAGTTAATAGTATTTCTTTTTACGACCTTGTCCTGTAAACACTATTATGGTAAGTAAGCAAATTTGAAATGTAGAGGGGTAGTTTATCCATTAGTGCTTTAGCAGTGAAAATCAATACATGGAATATCTAACTAATAACAATTCCAGGGTTCCCATAAGTGTTTTTTATTACCCCGAAATGCATTAAAATATATATAAATTTGATTAAGTTTTTGCATTAAAGCAGGTGATAAAGTGCAGCAGCAGATGCTGCTATTAAACGATGCGAAACATCCAATCAAACTGCACAGACTGGCTATTTAAACAACGAGTCCCGGCGGCCGTGAAAGTGTCACCTGAACATATTCATCCGCGTGTAAAGTGTAAACATAAGACAGGAAGAGAATTGTTTTACAGATTGCGATTAACTGTTTCTTAATAACACGAAGGGAGTGGTTTTTTGTAATGCTATTCAAAATGAGATCAAATGTATTGTTGTACTGCAGTGATAAAGTGGAAAAATATCGAGAATTGTTACACTTGATGAAGATCTGGACATATTTGTGTAAAACATAGATCATCTTTGGTATCATCTTTAAGGCTTTGAATAGCAGTAAATTACTTAGGTACATCTGTAATATATCAATAAGCAACCCCGCATTATATACATTTGTCAAACTCCTCATTTAGCAGCTGCAACATTAAAGCGTTTTTTACACATAAATGCATCTAGTTATAATTCGGATAATAGGCCTATTATTCTGAAGTGTGGTTTAGGGTTGAAATATCCCGATTCAGATTTCTAATATAGCTTAGGTCTTATTTTTTGTTTTTAATTAATGTATCAGTTTCAGATCTTAAGACTGTAGCATAGCCTACTGTTTGTGGGAGGCGCAATATATATATATATATATATATATATATATATATATATATATATATATATATATATATATATATATATATATATATATAATTTAACAGTAAATAGGTTAAATCCAAGTCTAGATTGTGTGGTTACTAAAGTTTGAGGCTATGAGAGGATTAAAAACAAACGTGTATGATGTCATGACCATACCAATACGTCTTTATATAAAAGCAGGCGTAATAAAAACAACTATTTATTGTACCGCAACACTGAAATAGAACACAAAAATAGAACCCCTATTCAGCTCCTAGTTACTTTTTAAGAAGTCGATTTTACATCAAAAGTTGTGAAGACGGATAAATCACTCCAGCATCAAAGAACTGTGTGGTGTCTAGTTTCTTCAGCGGACGTGCTCACTGCCTTGGAACATTCTCCTCACTGTGCATGGATGTGTGTGTGAGTGTATGTTTGTGTGTGTGTGTGCAAGTGTAGGTTGTGTATGTGTGTAAACTGCCTCCTCTCGAGCTTGTGACGATTGACTGCCACCGAGTCTGACGGTGGACAAACGGGATTACAAAAAAAAAAAAAAAAACTCCGGGAGCACCGTAACACGGCGATACTCTTTGTGTGTCCTGTCCTGTCCGAGCTAGCAGCGGGTCTGTCCGATACGATGAGCCAGCCTCGGCCGGACGAGTTCAAGCCTCCTCCGGAGTGCCCGGTCTTCGAGCCAAGCTGGGAAGAATTTAGAGATCCATATGCCTTTATCAATAAGATCCGTCCCATTGCTGAAAAAACTGGCATCTGCAAAGTCCGCCCGCCTCCGGTGAGTGTGATTTAAAAAAACGGTAAAACGTTACACGGATGCTGAATTAGTTCACCGTTCAGACGGCTGTAGATGGACCAAGCGCTTGGGATTTAAAGGGACTGTTCAACATGGCGGATATAACGTACGGCTATGTTCATTCTTTGTGCTGCTAACAGCTAGATAGCTCTCATTTGTGATTATTTACGTCCCAGCAGCGCAGTTTTTTAGTCGATGTAAAGCTTGTTAGCAGCAATAAAGATGTGTCAATGTATTAAAAGTGGATTATAGTCTTTGTTCACCGTGTGTCAACAAAGCCTCGATGCTCCGTTCATTGAGCCACTTAGCTAGCTAGGCTAGCTAGGCTAGCTAACAGCTCAACAACCAACCTGTCATAATTTAGCACACGGCATTGACATAGGTGGCTATGCGGAAGCCGTTCTCCTGCGTAGAAGAAGATGATAACATTAACATGTATGTTAGCACTTGTTATTCCCTTCTGTCCTTTAATATCATCACAGCCCCGCAGTTAAGGTTAATTATGGATTATTTGTTGAGGAGCATCATCATGCAGTTGGGTCAGCCAGTGTGATCCATCCATCACTTCTCAATTAACTGCCAGTTTGTAATGGACATCTGAAGCAGCGTGTCTTTATTTCATTGATCATGTTAAATAAATGTTCCCTTTAGTAGTTTGTGTGTCACAGTAATTGCCCCAAGATGGGGCAGAAAGTGCATATGGTTATTTAAATATAAAAGACCACTATTATTGTTAAATGACAAGTTATGACTTTTGAAGTTGTGTTTCAAACCGCCATATTACACTGCATAACAGTTGTGTTGCATGTTATTATAATTGAAGTTACTTGGAAGATGAGCTACTGTTCATGTATGAGCCTGTGTTGTAGGGTGTTGTCCTCCATGTTGGCTTTGTGGTAAGCTGGGCTGGTGAGTGAGTCTTCCATCTGGCCATTTTGTGTGCCAGTGGGGGATGTTGGCTACTGACTTTAAAACAAGGACTTGGGTCACTACTTATCTGATAGGATATTTTTGTCATATATGCAAGGCTGTGTTTAGTATTGACATGGATATTGATCCCAGTTGGGAGTTATAAACTGTAAAAGGATCATTATGTTCTTTCAGTATCAGCAGGGCCTTGTTTTTCTGCCAAAACTTGATTCTAACATCAGTTTAAATACCTGCAACCATGTAATTATGTGCTTCTTTTATCTGCCTAATTTAAATTTATTTAGGTCCCCATAGGTAAAGAATATGGAAATGTCCTAAATTTGGGTCCATGCTTTCAAAAACAATTGTCACAATACATCTTCAAACAAAAAACAATAACAGACCTACCAATATGGGAGCATGCCTATGTTGTCACAGCCCTATGTTCCCACATTTCTAAGATTTTTTTCAAAATTAGGCCCTATGTTCCCACATTTCCTTTTTCATAAATTTGTATTTGATTTTATCCCAATTTGGTAGCCAATTACACCCAACCTATTATCCAGTAGCAATGGACTACAGATGGAATGTAACCCTAACATAGGGCCTAATTTTAAGAAAAAAAAATCTTAGAAATGTGGGAACATAGGGCTGACCCCACCAGTAAAACTTATCAATGCAAGAATGAAAATCCTAAAACGGTCTTCTACATAAATATCTAGGCTATATGTTATAATGACCTTCATGTGCCATTGTGTGTATTTTTGTTGCTGTTTAGGGTTGGCAACCTCCGTTTGCTTGTGATGTGGACAGACTTCACTTTGTTCCTCGGATCCAGAGGCTCAATGAACTGGAGGTGAGTTTTGTTAGGTAGATTATACCAGTGGTTATTTAACTACATCTGTGTTTGTGTGTCAGCACTCTAAAATAGTACATTTAATTGGCATGTTTTTACCTTGTTTATGTAATTACTCAGCCTTTGCAGGCTACACTGATAATAACAAAGAAATGTAATAATGGATACGTCGCAAAAACTTTATCTAAACTTAAAAAAAAAAACAAATACTGAAAGTGCATTTATTTATGCATTATGTAATAGTACACACTACCCTGTTCTTGGATATAAATTCTGCCTGTTCAAGATTTGTTTTTTTTAGCCCCTATGTTATTTTCCCCACTGATTGCCTTTGTTTTCCTTGAAAGCCTTGTCTCGGTTGATTTCCTTGAATTTAATTAATTTGTGGCTGACTGTTATCATTTCTTATATTTTTTCCAGGCACAGACCAGAGTCAAGCTCAACTTCTTGGACCAGATTGCCAAATTCTGGGATTTGCAGGGATGTGTCTTGAAGATTCCTCACGTGGAGAGGAAGATTTTGGATTTATATAAGCTAAATAAGGTTAATAATGGTTACATCACTACACATATGCATGCATATATACATATATATATATATATATATATATATATATATATATATATATATATATATATATATATATATATATATATATATATATATATATATATTCAAATGCAATTAAACAACTTGCACCACTTATGTTATTCACTGTCATTTCAGCTGGTAGCAGATGAGGGTGGATTTGACATTGTCTGTCAGGATAGGCGATGGACCAAGATTGCAATACATATGGGTTTCGCCCCTGGCAAAGCTGTCGGCTCACACCTGCGAGGGCATTATGAGAAAATTCTCTATCCGTACAATTTGTTTCAGAGTGGAGCAAACATGCTGGTGAGTTGGATCCATGCATCATTATGACAGCATATCTTGTACCTGATGATACTAACAAAGAGAAGCTGTCATGCATACAACAGTGTGTGGCTCATCTGTAAACGAAACCCTAATAATGCTTATCCATACCTTTTTTATTGCTACCAATTATTTAATGTTACAGTCAGAGCTGAATTACATCACGTATTATGCTTAAACATTTGCTTTTCACTTCGAACAAGAAGACACTTTTCCTATCCTATAATAAGATTTTGAGGAATATGGATTAAGACCATAAAGACAAATGGAAATGAATGCATTATTAGGATACGCATGTCATATTTATTTGGGTTATTTTAGTTAGAGATAACGTTTATTTATTTTTTAAATAGTATTTGACTTTGGAGAAGTTAACACTGTGACTAATATATACTGAGTGTGAATTTACGATCTGGTGTCATGTCCTTTTAATAGCTTTTGCACCCAAATATTCCATAATGTGGCAAGAGAGCTTAGATTGGTAATCTGTGACCTCTTGGACAGGTCACTCTAAATTGTTTAATTACCCAAGCTCTCTCTTGCCTCAGGCACCAGAGCCAGCTTCCAAACTGATGCGTTTGGAGGCTGATCCTGAACTTGAAAAGGTATGTTTGTGTCATGGTTAGAAGCCACTTGGCCTCACAATTAACAAAATGCATGTGTATGTGTGGCTGGACAGTATACTGTATGTCCAGCTTATTGTTGTAATATTTGCATGCATGGTATTATAAAACGTACCCTAATTAAAACTGGTTTAGTGAAACTATAAACTGATTAGCTGGTTTTACAGCAAAATGATCACCTCAAATAAGTGACCTTCGCCTCTACTAGTTAATCTACACTTAAAATGTATCTTGGAACAAATGTAAAATACAATTCTTGTAGGCAGCAGTCAACAGTTATTTATCTGTTCAAATATTGTAGTAAATTCTCTCTTTACTTCTGTCCTTCTTAAAGAGATACTTTGCTGATATTCAACCAACTTTGTATCACAATAATGTTGGTAGTATGTGTAAATGAACTATGTTAAACTTTCCTTCGGTTCATCATCCGGCGTTTTTCTGCTGACTCTAGGGCTGTTACTGTATTTCTAGTATTGCGAAAACAGATGCTGAATAAACTCAGACGAAACTGTAAAACTATGCCGCTACTCAAAAGAAAGATCAGAAGGCTGCTCACCAAGAGCCATGGTCTGAATGAGGTTTCTACCTGTTAAAAGGAAGTTTTTCCTCGCCACTGTCACACCAAATGCTTGCTCTTGGGGGGAATTGTTAGGTCTCTGTAAATTATAGAATGTGGTCTAGACCTACTCTATCTTTTAAAGTGTCCTGATATACCTTCTGTTATGATTTGACACTATACATAATATTAAATTGAATCAAATATAAACCGAGATTATGTTCCTGTATTGCCTATTTCTCGCCTCAAATGTTTTCAGAAACACATTTTTGCTTACCATTTAACTGTATGACAGGATAGTTTGTTACCAGCCGGCCACCATATTGATTCTGTGACGCGCTTGCATTACGTCACCCATTGGTCCAGTGTGACGCAGTGCATTCTGGTAGTTGTAGGTTTTCTACCTTTTGAGCGAAACGGAATACCACAGCCCCTTTTCTCTGTTTTCTCTGGCCAATTAAAAAAAAAAGCATGTTTGTGCCATTCTACTGCATAGGCAGCTCAGTTTTATATAAAGGCCCTCTTTCCATTGATAAAATACTTCTTTACGTGCTTCTGTAGTTAATTAAACTGCCAAGTCACAGGCAGCTTCTTGAAAGTCTGATATTTGTAACCTGTACACTTTCAGCTCAAATCTGCCTTTTGTCTTCTGAGTTGGCATGTTCCTCCTGAGTTTCTGTGCTCCCGTTTGGGTTGACAAACTGTAACTAACCACATCCTTCTTATGGCCTTTTTTGTTCTTTGGCTGTTTAGGTTGAAAATATTTAAATACAGAATACTGTCTTTGATAGTGTGTCCCAGTCTTTCAACCACATTCGGTAGCTGCTGATACTTCCTAGTATTTATTTCCACTGGTAAACTGAAGTGTTAGTTGTTATTCAAAGATATCCCTTTAAAACGCAGGCTGTGGTAAACACACTTCCTGTCTCAGACACTTCCATCTATTCTGTCTGTGTTTGCGTAGTCATATTGAAAGCTGTATCTAGTATTCCATTTGTATCTTGGTGAATGCTGCATTTCAACATACAGGTATTTCCAGTTAGGCACACACACATCCTTCTTTAATAGAAAGTTGTGGTTTTAACTGCCATGCTATTTCCTGTCAGTGTGTTCAAAAGCCAGTCCAGCCAGTGGAGAGCGCCAAAAGCACAGAGAGCATGGACACCAAGGAGCCCAAGCTGCAGGACCAGGCTCAGAGGCAGACTGCCCAGACGCCCGACACTGGCCCCACTGCTCGCAGAGCCAAGCGCATCAAGTGTGAGGTGGGTGCTGTTGAAGAGAGCTACAAACATCTGACTCAAACTGTCCTGAAACAAGCAGCACACACTCCATTCTTCACTAGTCTCCTCATATATCCACATCACTATTTAGTAGTGCAATGTAGTAGATGCCTGCAGTTTAACTCAACTCACTTGTTCTGTAGGCCATTTGTGTGAAGACTGAACCAGGTGAGCCCGGCGACAACAGGCCGAACCTGAGGCGGAGGATGGGTTCTTTTGTCGCCAAGCAAGAACCAGGTCAGGCTCTGTTTATGGCTACTATTTAGTTTAACCCTCCCTAAATAACATTCATATAAGCAGTGTATAAACATTTCATGAATGTTTTATTACACTCTTTATACACAGCTTTGTTGAATACTCGATTTGATTGGTCAAGTACGTCTATTATTTCTGAATAGCAGACCGTTGCTATGGACGCAGTTCTTATCATAGACTCTGGAGGATAATTTTTAAACCAATATTTAGTGTCAAATTATTGATTTCTTTAGTACGTAGTTGTGTAGTAAGTGTCTTATCCCTTACGTGGTGTAGTTATAAGCAGAGATAAGTGTTGAGTCATGTATTTTTCAACAACTATAACTCATCCTGTGGGCATGAGTGGAGGCTGGTGTATAAACCAGTAATATAATTATGTGATAATGTAAAATATGTCTTCACAGAACACATTACACACTGAAAAATGTCCTTATAGCCACGTACAGCTATACTATCGTATGGTATAAACCATTTATTAAATGTTTATATGCTGCTTATAAATACTAAATGGGGGAGGGGGGGGGGGTCTGAAGTAAAGTGTCTTTACTGTAGAAGTTCTTATTAAAGTGGTACGCTTTGACGGTGTTAGTGATGTTTCCTGTTGTCTTGCAGAAAAAGAGATTCCTATTCCAGTGAAACAGGAACCAGTTGAAAGTAAAGAACCAATAATTGAAGCTGACAAATCCAAGTCACGGTACAAGAAAATCATCCCCCCTGTCCTTCCGAGTCCAGTAAGTACAAATGTCTTTTATCTCCTCCTTTGGATTAGATGTACCTGCATGAGATATTACATCTCTTGATCAAAAATGAATAGGCTTGGCGGCATCATCAGAAGTCCAAGCTCAGCTTTAATCACTTAACATTAAACTCGTGCTGTCAAATTGTCTTTGTCATAGTTTATGTAAAGTTTGTTTATAGAAACCACATAAGCGTCGGCTAATGCAGCAACTAATGACGCTATTTTTTTCAGTCGTCATGGCTTTGAAACGATTGATAACAAACTCTTCCTTCTGTTCTCCAGGTGGATCTGGTTGTGTGTCTGGTGTGTGGCAGCGGGGGAGATGAAGAACGTCTGTTGCTGTGTGACGGCTGTGACGACAGCTACCACACCTTCTGCCTGATCCCTCCACTACCCGACATCCCCAAAGGAGACTGGAGGTGCCCCAAGTGTCTCGCTCAGGTGAGGATAAACCGTAAAGTAAGTCTGATTAACGTGATGCAAATCGACTCTTCATTGGTGAGCTGTGCAAGTTGCGCAAGTAGTCGGTCTACTCCTAAAAGAAAGACGCACTTACTTGCATTTTTTTAAATGAATCCCTCAGTGGGGAAATCCTATTTTTACTCTGTTGTTATGTTACACACATGGGCCCAACATACACACACAGGAACCATAGACATTAATGGGGGCGGAGAGAGCAAAAGGGGCTGCCATATAGAATGCACTCCAAGCAGTTGAGGGTTCAGCCTGGCTCAAGGGAACCTCAGCAGTGCCCAGGAGATAAACTTCCCACTACCAGTCCACACTCTGTAATTTGGTCTGTGCGAGGCATGAACCTGCCATTCTCTGTTCTCCAAGCCTAGTCCCTACAGACTGAGCTACCACCGCCCCAAAAGGGAGTTTATATAAACATTTATAACATTGAAAAAAGAGAATATTGAAAAGGCTCCAAAACACGTTTAACATTTTTGTTCAATGTTTCTTTTTTTCTTTTTTTTTTACCCGCAGGAATGCAACAAACCTCACGAGGCATTCGGCTTTGAACAAGCATACAGAGACTATTCCCTGCGTGCATTTGGGCAAATGGCTGATGCATTCAAATCCGATTACTTCAACATGCCAGTTCATGTAAGTAGAAACCGTTTCAGAATAAAGTCAGTCTCTCTTGCTGTGAGTATTTTTTTAAATTTGAATGTCTTATTCGTGTGTTCATTATAGATGGTACCCACAGAGCTGGTGGAGAAAGAGTTCTGGCGTTTGGTGGGAGCCATCGAAGAGGATGTTACTGTAGAATATGGAGCAGATATTGCCTCAAAGGAGTTTGGGAGCGGATTCCCCATTCCGAATGGAAAATTTAAGGTTTCCCCAGCTGATGAGGTAAACCCGTGGAACAAGCCACTCCAAAGCCAAAGATACTATATGTGGAATAAGAACGTGTCCAGGGTATAAGGGTCTCAAAAAGCATTGATTTCAGTTTCCTCATATTAAAAAGTCTTACATTTAAGTTTTGAATACTTTCTCTTGTCTGGTATAATAATGTTTATGTATCCAATTGTGGGCTGTCGGGAGACCTTAACACACTTTTTAGTGGGGTTTCAATCAGCAAAATCAGACCGGTAGCAAACAGTGTCATTACTGCTAGCTACAGCAGCCTGGAAGCTCGTCGTCTCATACTGGGCAGGTGCCGACTTTAGCAAAAACTTAAAATACTTGATCATTTTTAATTGGTTAATCCATCCATCCATTTTATGCTGCTTCTACAGGTCCAGGTCTCATTATTAAATGAAGTATATAATTAGGAAGTGTTGTTATATACTACTGGGAAGTATTAAAAAAAAAATAAAAAAATTGTACAAAAATTGATAAAAATCATTTAAGGCCTACTTATTTTTCCAACACACTTTGATCATACTTTGGCCTGTATGATCAAGAAACGGATTAATTTGCATTATATGTGGCATTATTATTACCTGCAGAAATCGTGTGTGGCAGTTGTATCAGATGGCATAGCCTAATGTAAAATGAAGTGTTATGAGTAGTACATTCCTGCGTCATTAAACTCTGCATGTCGTCTGTCTTGCAGAAATACCTGAAGTGTGGCTGGAACCTCAACAACCTGGCGATGATGAACCCTTCCGTACTGACTCATGTGACAGCTGACATCTGTGGGATGACTCTGCCATGGCTTTATGTCGGCATGTGCTTCTCCTCCTTCTGCTGGCACATTGAGGATCACTGGAGCTACTCCATCAACTACCTGCACTGGTACTTAAGACTTAAGGGCTTTTCTTGATGAGAGCAAAGAGGTTACTTTATTTTTGTTTCATTTCATGCTACATTTTATGGTTATCTTATTCACTACCAGGGGGGAACCCAAAACCTGGTACGGAGCTCCTGGTTTTGCAGCAGAACAGCTGGAGGAGGTGATGAGGAAACTGGCCCCGGAGCTGTTTGAGTCTCAGCCTGACCTACTGCACCAGCTGGTCACCATCATGAACCCCAACACCCTCATGGCCCACGGAGTCCCAGTACGTATTCTTTGGCATCTAGAATCCGCAGTAATGCACAACTGACATTTACATGATTAAGCAGCTGCTCTTTCTAACAGGAACATAAATCCTCTGCTTTTGTCTCTGCTGTCCTTCAGATTTACAGAACAAACCAGTGCGCTGGCGAGTTTGTCATCACGTTTCCTAGAGCCTACCACAGTGGCTTCAATCAGGGCTTCAACTTCGCTGAGGCGGTCAACTTCTGCACTGTGGACTGGGTATGTATCACTTTATACCTTGTGACAGACAACTCATCAAGTATTCTTTCATTTTAATGGGGAATGATTTTACAACAGTATTACACATACAAAATAATAGCTAATATAAGTGGTTGCCAACCAACACACAAGGTGTGAGTTTGTGTTTATAGGTTAATGCATCAGTGTTTAGAATAGCTTCAGTGTTCAGTAGTTTTTCATAAGGTGTTACAAATGCATTTTTTCCATTAAATGTTTGGCCTGTAAAATGTCCGTATGCAGACCCCGTAGTGACTTTTCAAGCATCCTGTTTTGTCTGACAGACACAGAAGAAAACCAGAACATTTCATGTGAACTTAGGCCTTCAACACAACATGAATGAACTGTCTTTACAAACCATTTCTTTCTTCTCTCTATCACCAGATGCCTCTTGGCCGGCAGTGCGTTGACCACTATCGTATGCTGCACCGGTACAATGTGTTCTCCCATGATGAGATGGTGTGCAACATGGCCACGAAAGCCGACACGCTCGATGTGGTCTTGGCGTCAGCTGTCCACAAGGACATGGTCGCGATGATCCGAGAAGAGCAGACACAGAGAGAGAAAGTTAAGAAAATGGTAGGATAGTCTTCTTCTTTTCTTTTTATTTATTTTTTTATTTTTTTATAAATATCAATACCCCCAGGGTGCGGGCGCCCAGATAGCTCAGTTGGTAGAGCAGCCGCCCATATATAGAGGTTTACTCCTCGACGCTGCGGGCCGGGGTTCGACTCCGACCTGCAGCCCTTTGCTGCATGTCCCCCCTCCCCCCTTCTCTCCCCCTTCATGTCTTCAGCTGTCCTGTCAAATGAAGGCCTAAAAATGCCCAAAATAATGTTATTCCATTGTGGTCTATATATCTCTGCCTCTGCTGAATTATTTTTATCCCCGGTGGGAACTAAATGTATATCATTAGCTGATACTCTCTGTTAAAGACGGGATGGGGACACAACTACATTTCTGCAGATTTAAATTTCTTCTCGGTGTGTAAAAACATATAATAGTGTGTCACTTTTACTGTGTATATTTTATTAATAGCTAGCAATGCAAGGTTCCAGTGTTGCAAGGTTTACAGTTGCATGTTAAATATAGTGTTAGCAAGCAAATTAGCCTTTAACACTTTTGTTGTTGTCTCACACCTTCAGGGGGTGTTTCATCAGAAGGAGGCAAAATACGATCACCTCCAGGATGACGAGCGGCAGTGTGCCAGGTGCAGGACCACCTGCTACCTGTCCGCCGTCACCTGTCCCTGCAGCCCAGGAGTACTGGTGTGTCTGCACCACATCCACGACCTGTGCTCCTGCCCCGCCACCAACTACACACTGAAGTTAGTCCCTCTGGAGCTGATGCTGCAGCAGTTAACATGCTTTGTACACAGAGATCAGTGTTACCTGAAGATTTGTGTGTCTTATTATTACCTGTACCTCATTAATTCTGTTTTCTCCTGCAGTTACAGATACACACTGGATGAGCTGTTTCCCATGATGATTGCTGTGAAGCAGCGGGCTGAACTGTATGATGAATGGGCCTCCCTCGTGACAGAGACTCTCGAGGCTAAACTGGAAAAGAAGAAAGGTAAGCCGCAAGAGCAAATGAGAACACAAAGTCTTAAAGGACCACACCGGTGATTTTTGTAAACCAGCAGCATATGTGTAGATTATATTACCATAATAGGACTGATAGAAAGCCTCAACTGTACGAAGCCTACAAGTCAAGGGGAAACTGGATCTGTTTCTGTACAGAAATCCGAGTTTGTGTCGTAATTTGGCGATGAGATTTTCAATATGATGTTTAAATGTAAATAATTAATCAAGCCAAACACCTAGATACAGTCATACGTGTAGGTTTGTCCACTGCATCGCTGCCTCGCTCTAACTCAACAACAATTCTAAAATGTCCCAGTCATGGCAGCAAAAACACTTGTTTTAGATTGCATAATTTGCCATCTGTTGGTTGCAGAGGCAGGTGTTGTGCTTGATCCAATGATCCCTGTCTCACTCTGCTCGCCTTAGCACCATTTCCTCCACAGAATGCTCAAACTGATTCGGTACAACAGTCGTTCTGTAGAAATTGTAATCCTCTTCTAGGTTCTAATCATGATATTTACTGTCTGACATTTTCTTGTGAAAGCATCACAACTTTGTTATGTTACGTCATTGCGGGTCATCCAGTCCTGATGATCCAATGATCTGAGTTCAACGTACAGGAATGGTGCATTCATGTGCCGTCGTGTAGCTAAAACTGTTTTCCACTTAAACTTACAAGTCCTAAAGTCAGCAAAATCATTTTCATAGACCATTTAATACAACTATCTGTCAAATTTATGACAAGATTTTACAACTTTCATGTCTGATTATATGTGTTCCGAACATCATAGCTGATAAATGCAATGCGGTGTGGCAGCTGAATGCCGAAGTTCTGTGAATGCACCACCAGGAAGGATTCACCGATCACTACGCTAATTTAACACTATAACAACTCAAATGTAATAACTTTGACATAAACCAGTGCAGACTAGTGTTTCATAATAATGCGTTGTTAGCTATGTTGAGCAAGTTTCAAGTGTCTGCGAGTTGATTCTGATATACTATAGCGTACTATAATGAGCTGAAAACTATGGACACCTGGAAGGTAGGAAAAAAGCATTTTAAAATTACAGCGCCACAATTGGGAAATCATTGTCAGTAATGTAATTATAGGCACAAAGGATTTACTGTGCTGAAACCACTGGTATGGTCCTTTTTTAAAGCAAATGTTACAAAACACAATCACTGTGGCCAGAAATATGATTATGAAAAAAAAAGTTGAGGCGATGTGCGTTATTTAAGGCGATATGTGTTGGGTGTTATTTGTTATGTGATGAAAGTGAATGTTGCCTTATGTGTCAGAATGTGATGAACCAGGTGTTCTCTCCTCAGGCCTGCCAGTCTTTCGCTCCCTTCTTGCCCAGTCAGAGTCCAAGCTGTTCCCTGACAACGACCTGCTGCGTCGGCTACGTCTGGTCACACAAGATGCAGAGAAGTGTTCCTCAGTGGCACAGCAGTTATTGAATGGCAAGAGGCAGACCAGGTAATGTTAATACACTCTACTACATCAGATTTATAGATTAGGTGTCTTCACATTTCTCTACATGTTTCCTCAAGCTGGGAAGTGATATTAGTGCCTTAATGGGGTTCATTTCTTTAATTGATTGCTCTCTCTCTCTCTCTCTCTCTCTCTCTCTCAGGTATCGGTGTGGTAGTGGGAAATCATGCAGCCAGCTGACTGTGGAAGAGCTGAGTTCATTTGTGAGGCAGCTGTATAACCTCTCCTGCAGTCTTCCTCAAGCCCCCATGTTGAAGGTAGGCTGCCGAGGATGAATGCATCCCTGTGATTTTACCACAGAAAAATAACATTCATTTAAATTCAAGCTGGGCAGACACCGTGTGCATTAATTATTCTTGTACATTGTGTTAACTCACACTGCACATTTCAATTTGCACGAACATGTGACTTTTATCCTCCCAATGTATGGATCAACTGACCGGCCACGACATGGCTGCTCACACTGAATGTTGCCAAGGAATGAGGGAATGCCGTAACTTTGGAAGTGATTCACTTGATTTCGCCAAGTCAGATTGCTGAAGCCTTATATTATCTTAGGATAAACTTCCGAAAACATTTGCACAGAACAAGGACTGTGGATTTTGTCCCCATAACTTGCATCGTAAACACATCAGGAACGGATCTCTAAAGGAGCTGCTTGAACAGGAGGAATGATTACAGCAAGCAAAACGTGTTTCAGTGTTCATATGTGCATCTGACTATTGTTTTAAGACTAACAAAGAATTGTAAACATATCCTTGAATCCTTACAGTGTCTGCCCGGCTTTAGACAACTACATAGTTTGCTCTGCGATATAATAAATGTGACTCTTGAAAACAAGTATGCAAACGCATTGGTTTTGACTTCCTGTATGTTTGAATTGATGTCCTCCTTTAGGAACTCTTGAATCGCATCGAAGACTTCCAGCAGCACAGTGAGAAGGTCCTGACAGACGAAGTTCCCAGCGTCGCTGAGATCCAGAGCCTGTTAGACGTCAGCTTTGACTTTGACGTGGAGCTGCCTGAGCTTCCCCGCCTGAGAGTGAGGCTGGAGCAGGCCCGCTGGCTGGAGGGGGTGCAGCAGGCCAGCGCTCAGCCCGCCACCCTGACCCTGGAGACCATGAGGAGGCTCATCGACCAGGGAGTCGGCCTGGCACCTCATCCGTCTGTAGAGAAAGCCATGGCACGCCTGCAGGAGCTGCTCACTGTGTCCGAGCATTGGGAGGACAAGGCCAGCAATCTCCTTAAAGCCAGGTGAGGGCAGCACAGAACACATCCATGAACATGTTAGCGTCTAAGCCACAGGGTGGGGAAAAAACATCCAAAACATCACCAAGAAGATGTGATAGCTTGTCATGCTCTGTTAATACCTGTAACTTTCTGTCCAGGTATTTGCACTGATTGTACGTGAACAATGTAATATTACATCAGCGCTCCTGATTTTGCTTCATTTTAATTACAGCTAGTGCAAAATGCTGCCGCTAGAATATTCAACAAGACCAACAAAAAGTGAGCATCACATTTAGTTCTGCCCTCATTCCATTGGTACTCAGTGCTGTTCAGTATTAACTGTCACAAGTGCTTTTCAAAGGCTTTAATGGCATGGCTGTCAGGAATGTGCATCTTTTTCCTCTCCATTATCAGCAAAACTAATTTTGAGTCCGGGCTTAAATTTCTACATTTTTCAAAGGTGTTATGTTCCCTCACCGTGCTTAATTTACTGCAGCTTTGAATTTTGGGTTTCACATTATTAAAAATTATACTTTCTAGTGTTATGCCCAAGATGTTTGACACTTCTCATGACTTCATTTATTTTCCATCTAGAGAGTCTTGGTTTTAAAAGTCCTCTGTCAAAACTGTGCGTACAGGGTATTCGGAACATTTTGAAAGTGCTGGTTGGAAAAATAATTTCAGAAAGCTTCTTGTGAATATATGAAGAAAATGCCATGACAGTTCTTGTTATAATGAGTTATTAACTTGGAGGTGATGCAAGTCTTTTACCTACAGTATATCATTTGTGTTTTGCTGCCTATCAGACCACCACACTCCATAGAGACCCTTAGTGCTGCTGCTGAGAAGGCGTCCGGCATCCCCGCTTACCTCTCAAACTGTCTCCTCCTGAAAGACACCATCAGAAAAGCCCGAGAGTGGCTCCAAGAAGCTGAGGAGCTTCAGGTTAGGACATGTCATGACTTTGTGGAGGGGTAGTCAGTTGATATAATTCTCTGTGTGGGTTGAGTGTTATTGAAACACAACAACCTTTTATTATTATTTTTTTTTTTTCAGGCCAGTGGTTGCACACTGATGATTGACAGCCTCTCTGACATGGTGCTACGAGGACAAGCCATTCAAGTCCACCTGGAGCCTCTAGACAGGCTGGAGTCTTTAATGGTAGAAGTGCAAGAGTGGAAAGAATCTGTTGCTACAACTTTCCTTCAGAGAGACTCAACCCTTACCTTACTGGAGGTAAAATAATAATAATAATAATAGCTCTTCATCTCACTTACTCCTCATGTCCACTTGACCCAATTTCGTTACGGATCCTATTTTTTTTTTTTCGTCCACCGAAAATGTTCTTCAGCTGCCACATTTCTAATGTTGTTTTATTGAATACACATTTGCAGCTAATTTAGATGTAGTAACAGATGCTTCTTTGCTGTAATTTAAAAAGGCAACTTAACTTTCTTAGTGATTACTCCTTTTTAAATGTCACTCAAGCCAATCAGCAGTGCAGCAGCTTGAGAATGACTGCCTGGTTAACACGTCGTATTTATGAGCCAGAATTAAATCTAGAGTTCTTCCTTTGTCAACAACAGAAACAGAATATGTATGTAAATATGTAAAAGAGAGCAAATAAGGTCCTGACCAGACAGCGCTTTTTGTAGGTTGCAAAACTTGAGGCACATTGCAGCCTACTGCAGCCTTTTAAATAAAGCGTAGCTTGCTACTACATCTTTTTAAAAAAAAAAAAAATGTATTACTGCTAGGGAACCACCGTCACCACCACAGAAGACCTGCCTCTAACTTAATCCGATTGGACAATGGGGGAAAAAACACAAATAACGTTGGCCGCTTTTCTCCTCTGAGTTAAAGATTTTCAACTTGAGGCGTTCAGGGCACTCCTGCAAAAACTCGAAGCACTCTGCAACGGCAGCGAGCAAAAAGCTTTACTCTCATTGAAAACAATTACCGAAAGCTGCACCAGGCTGCTAAGAAGCACTCTGTCTGCTCAGGGCCCAAGTCATGAGTCCAGCAGTATCAAAACAAAGTATTTATCATCACAGAGAGCAGGAGAGGACATAATGGAGGTTAAATACACTGCCTGCCTCCTTCACTAGCTCACTTTTGTCCTTCTTTCTCTCCCTCTCTCTCACTAACTTTTGCTGTATATGTGTTTAGACAAAGTCAGTAACAAATTAAAGGTATCATTAAATATTCATTTTAAGTCCAATAAATACAGGCATTCGTATACATTTAAAAAGTGAATTTCATGCTTCAGAGATGTGAGCTGCTCCGGAGCAGAAAAAAAAGAGCAAAACCTGACTTCCTGATTTCGTTCATCACAGGTCCTGTGTCCAAGATGTGAAGTTGAAAATGTAGGTTCTCCAAAAAGGAAGGCCAAGAAAGGGAAAGAATCGCCGAAAAGTAACAAAAAGAAAACGCCAAGGCTCAACACTCTCAGTGATGTGGAAAAAGCTCTTTCAGAGACCAGGGATTCTACCTCTGCAGTAAGTGTCGTTTCCCTGCAAAGAGAAATCTATAAGAGCCTGTGGTAGTCAATGGGATCAATGAACTCTTACTATCAGGAGATGTTCTGACTCGGTCTGTATTTTCTTCACCAGATGGCAACTCTGGAGGAGCTGCGGTCGAGGGAGATGGAGGCTTTCTCTAATCTCAGGGCAGCAAATGAGTCAAAGCTCCTTCCCACAGCAGACTGCATGGACCTGAAGGTGTGTGTCTGTCAGAAGGCGCCCATGGGTGCGATGTTACAGTGTGAACTCTGCAGGGATGCTTTCCACAGCGTGTGTGTCCGAGACCCGTCAGACTCCTGCGAAACACAGCCGTGGCTCTGTCCGCAGTGCCAGCGATCAGAAAAGCCCCCCTTGAACAAAGTGGTCTCTCTGCTATCATCTCTGCGGCGCATTGGGGTGCGCCTGCCAGAGGGCGATGCGTTGCACTACCTGGTCGAGAGGACAGTTAACTGGCAGCACCGAGCACAGGAGTCTTGTAACCTCCCAGCACTGGAAGAGAGACCAGGAACTCCTCCCACCTTAACCCGCTGGGCATCAGGCAGCCATGACGCTCACAACAACACTCAGGTCGCTCTTCGTCTCCTTGTGACGCTTTTTGTCGCAGTTAATTGAAAAAGAATCACGTGCAAATGTTAAGTTTTGGCTTTGATGTTTCTGATACAGGCTCCTTGTTTGACTCCCGAGTGGAATAGGACAAGCCATGCTCAGACAGTCTTCTACACCGAGCAGAGATGCATCCCGCTGCAGGGTCAGTGCCTTCTTATTATAAGCTGCAGAGTCATGGTTCAATAAAGATGATTATTGTTTATGTGCTTGGTGTTTATCTGTGTGACAGGCCTGAGTCAGGATCTGGAGGAGCTGATGGTGGAGGGACTCCTGCTGCAGGTGTGTCTGCCAGAGGTCCAGAGCCTCTTTCACGTTTTATTGGACAGAGCCAGCAGCCAGCACACAAACAGATGCATGTCGCCACCACAGGACGAGTCCACAGACTGTGACAAACGCATGCAGTTTAACTCTCAGGGAAATAATCTGCCGATGAACCAGGTACAATTTGCCACCAAATGAATTGATTAAAACTTAAAGGAACACGCCGACTTATTGGGTCTTTGTCTTATTCACCGTATCCCCCAGAGTTAGATAAGGCCATACATACCCTTCTCATCTCCGTGCGTGTCGTAACTCTGTCTGACGCACCCAGCGCTTGCCCAATAATGCCATTTTTTTCCTATTAACATGTACATTTTCCTATTTACATGTTGTGATTTGTATAGTCACAGCGTGTATAAATAACAAGGTCACATGAGACAGCCATCTTCTAACCGTATACAAACTGGGAACTATATTCTCAGAAGGCGAAGCACTGCTACTTCTGCTACTTGGGCGGAGTGATTTATCCGCAGCACCTGAGAAGCCCCGTGGTGAGGAGCAGAGAGTAACAACGGTGCTTTTCAGGTGTTGCACTAATCACTAATAGGCGCTAATAGGAAAATGTTGGCGTTATTTTGTCACTTATTGGGAGCAGTAGGCTAGATGGAGCCGGTTACCTCCAGGATCTGTGCTAAGCTAGGCTAGCGGTGGGTGCGTCAGACGGAGTTACGACACGCACGGAGATGAGAAGGGTATGTATGGCCTTATCTAACTCTGGGGGATACGGTGAATAAGACAAAGACCCAATAAGTTGCCGTGTTGCTTTAAATTGAAGCCCGCCCCAGCATCTGTTTCAATTTGTTTTTATTTTCAGGATGGTGTCACTGGTGTGCGGGAAACTACGATTGGCTCAGAAAAGAAAGCAAAGCGGCATCTGGAGAGGGAAGGATTAGATGCAGAGCGCAGGGTGGACAAAAAGGACAAAAAGCACTCTCACAAAAGACAGAAGATGAATAAAAAGAGGCCGGCCTCGACCTCGTCCTCTCCCCGCTCTGATTTCTCCCAGTCGGACTCTGATGAGGAAATGGCCGTGTGTCCAGCAGAGAGTTGTCAGCTGCCAGAGGGAGATGAGGTGAGAAAGACTTCTGTCAGGTCACAATAAAACCTTTTCCATTATGGCAATATAGAACTTACATAATATGTATCATGTAACAAAAATAATTGAGTTAGGCAGCAGAGAAAGACTTTTGCGATCAGACTCTATACTGTCACTGTCAAGCGTCTTTATAACATGTAGACACACCATAACAGAAAAGATAGCAGGTGAAGGAAAACCTAGGTTCAGTTTCTCTAAACGTCCTACAAAACGATGCTGGTGACAGAGGAGGTGGTGGTTTGCACAACAGTAGTTCTTAAAGACAAAATGTCAGGATCGCAATGATGTTTGAAGAGCAGCATCTGAGGACCAACTGAACCATGCTTAGTATAAAATTCCCTCTGTGTTTCCCTGGACAGCGTTTGCTTGTTGATAGTAACAAGAAGAGGGGATTTTTTTTCCCGTAACTTTGGAAGATATCCACCTGATTTGTTAAAACAGTGACTGGTGAAGCCTCATATCAGCTTAATTTAAGAATATATTTTTGCACAGAAGACGGTGGATTTTGTCCCTCATCTCTTCCACTTGAAGCATGATAGGAAACTATTTATAATGGCCAGTATGACACAAGACTACTTGTATGTGAAAGGTGTCGCTCATACTGAAGAACCCACAGAGAATTTTCCCCCAACTCTGCAGTTCTCCTCAGCTATAGGGAGCATTTCAGTGTGTGTTGGCTCATTGTTTCTGGCTCTGTAACTTTACTTTTTTAGACTCGTTTTCAGCCGCTGCAGGCAGCTGTTTTCAATGAAAAAGCTCTAATAACGCACTGTACACTACCTGCGCAGCACCAAACAGCAGACAGATGCAGTTAGAGAATAGCTGGTAAACAGAGTGTTACATTTAGCAGATAAAGAGCCAGATATTTCAGTCAGGAGTTGATAAAGACCAAAAACAAAGTTACAAGTGAGTGAATATTTGATTTACATTCATCAGGTGGACACAAACACGACTCCAAATTAATAATAATGTTGCTCCTGTAACTGCTGGATATGTAAATTAGCAACTGTTTGCCGACAAGTTCACCATATCAACTTAAAAGTGGTAATATGTCAGTGTAGTGTTTACAGCCAGGTGGACAAACAATCAGTTAATGCAGGTTTAACGTTGAATCATTTTCCGTCTTGGTTAGAACAACCTGTGTGCGTTTTGCTGCAGGTGGATTGGGTCCAGTGCGACGGCAGCTGTAACCAATGGTTCCACCAAGTCTGCGTCGGCGTTACGGCCGAGATGGCAGAGAAGGAGGACTACATTTGTGTCAGGTGTACGCTGAATGATGGACAAATGAGGAAATGAAGAGAAAGTAGAGATTTTTCTGATGGATGGCTGAAGAGGTCTCTCCGTCATCAGTCCGTTTATTCGAGCCACCAGTCTGGATGTGTCATTGATCCTGCCCCCCCTCCTCTTCGTCATGTCTGTCCGACCCTTTTGTAACAACGGTGCTATCTCCTCTTTGACTTGTTGTCTGGAACTATAATGTTTAGTTATTTTTTTGTATTTTTACACATATATATATATATATATATATATATATATATATATATATATATATATATATATATATATATTTCTTTCTTCTTATGAACTGTTTGTGGTTGTCAAAATGAAAAAGAAAAAAGTGTGCTGCATGGGTTTCCATTACATTGGCGCAAAAGGAGTCTCACAACAGTAAAGAGGGTTAATCGAGGGTTAATATTATCTTCTCTGGAACCTCCTTGCATGTTAAACCAGAGCCGCCCCCCAAAAATAAAAAAATTATTATTATTACTATTCTTTTTTTGAAATCCAGTGCTTAGTACATGCATCTTCATATAATTATTCCCACTTTTTTTTGGAAAATAGGTTTATTTATGTGAGCAATAATTTTTGTTTGAATCGACTTCAATGGCTTGATCTCCGCTGTGTTGCGTTGGTGCTTTAGTGATGGTGTGATGTACAGGGCGCAGATGGATGGATTACATCTGTGGAGTGGCAACGTAGCTCTGCTGACATGTTCCCACCACAGCATGTAACTCAGCATAGGCTACTATGTGGAGGACTTGGGGGAGGTAGCGGAAGATGTTACAAGTTTATATTGTGGAATAAAGCCCTTTTTGTTCTATGGAGAAGTCTCGTCACTTCACTTGAACACATGGAAGAAAGAAACCACTAGCTGTCCTCGTAAACATGATTCATAAGGGAACACCATTCAGAGTTTAGCACATTTATTGAAAACGCACAAATAAAAATGCATTGGCTGTGAGCTTAAAGGGAAGGGATTATTTCCATGCAAAGACTTTTGATAGCTCATTCTTTCAGGTGGGCAATATCTATCAGAGACAAATGTAATGGCAATGACATTAAAATAGTCAGCTATTTCACAAAACAAGTTTGAAGCTTTAAGTTCAGTGTGATGGATAATCCTCCTCAGGTTTTAACAAGTCAATTTCACAGCTTTCTTAACAAGAATTCATTTCTTCAAAGGCGTCTTCTGCCGACTCAAACTTCTTTATTTTTCCACTCTGACTTCAAATTAGATTCAAAATCATTCTGTATTTTACCTTAAGCTCAGCATGTTTTATGACTTGTTTTTTATGACTTCAGGCAGTCTGAATGCCCCACATTGAGCAGTAAACCATCGTCCTGCTCTTTACAATTGAACGTGAAGAGGAAGCTAATGACAGCAGGAGGAGATCCATTAGTGTGTGACCATAAAGCACCTATAGGTGTAATAAATGCATCCCATGAACTGTATCCTTCAGGCCGCCAGTTATCGAGCAGCAGTGAATGCCGTTGAGTGCTGAAGAGCTGCACAATAAAATTACTATCAGCTGTAGTCAAAGTGATTTTAGAAGAATCAGTCTATAAGTAATGCTTCATCAGGAGAAGAATACAGAAGAATGTTTAGATCTCATAACACTTAGACAAACATTGAGCAACTTCAGCCAGACCTGAAAAACACTCTGAGCAAAGAAAGTGACGTGTCAGTGAGATTAAAATAAGTCACATACAGACTTACAACCGATGGTTTTTCCCTTTCATCAAAACAGCCACCGAACATAAACAATGACATGAGCAGCATGTAATGATGATGATTTCAGAGCACAGCAATGACTTTCCTAACAGTTAAACAGATAAACGTGAGTATGTCTTTGTTGCAGGCCTATATGAATGTTAATTTATCTTTATGGTTTGGTACTTTTGATAGTGTGAAAGCCTTTTAAACTATTAGCTCTTGATCTAGCTCTCACTAAAAGGGAGGTCTTAAGTCAAAATGCCTGCTGTGATGTTTCAGAAAGAGTAAGCGACATTTCTCTTCTAAACTTCTCAGATGGTTTCATTCAAATAACTCTTTGAGGCCCAAAAACTTAAAAATTCATTCAATATTTGACAAAAGAGCAAAGATTAGAGAAAAGTCAAAGGAAATAAATCAAAATACAAATTTGTGTAGCCGAACGCAGCTTCAGATTTTGATTGCAGTACTGTTCCCTGTAATGGAGTATTTTTACATCATTGTTTTGGTACTTTTACTTAAGTAAAGGATCTGAATACTTTTACCACTACTGATAGGAACCCCGACAACAACTGTAGTGCATGTGCTGGCTTTATATGTTGATGTGTGCTTGTAGATTTATAGTTGTTAGTGTGATAGAGACTAATGGTGTTGCATGTAAATGAATATTTTGACCGTCTGGTGACTGTTCTGTGTACACCAGCCCAGCTACTGCAGATGTAAAATAGCCAATCTGGCATAAATCACATCTTGTCATTTTTTTTTTTTTTAGATCAATTTTTTATTATTTCTATATTTTTGAACATACAGAACAGACAAACACAATTGAACAAGATCAAAAATCCTCTCCCACCCCCCACCCTCTGCGGTCTCGAGGAAAACAAAAACAAACAAATAAGCAAAAACAGAAACAGAAATCACACCTTGCCTAGTCCTTCTCCTCTAATTCTTGTGATGCTGAGGTCATTAGGACTGATACTTGTGCTGCTGCGTTTTTCCATAGGTCTATAGTTGATGATTTGGCTTTGTTAATCCTTGCTGTAGAGAGCTCAAGCATAACTATGTCTAGAAAATACTCCAACCACTGTCTTATACAAAGCGAGTGGGGTGGGGGGTGGGGGAGCCAGCGTTGAGCTATCATTTTCTTGGTTGCGGTTGCGCCGGCTAGCCAAACTTTCTTCTGTCTCCCAAGCAGATGTAATTTAGAGTCGACATCTTCTCATTTTGAGATGAATGTTTTTATGCATGGGCCTAGTTAAATTAAGATTAATTAAATTTGAAAAAAGGAAACAGGCCGAGCGAATCCCATAAGGCTTAGTGTTGCCTTAAATGCTCCACACGAAATCTATGCTGAAATTTGCAGGATGTCAACAAGAACAAGAGACACAAAGCATGAATGAGACACCTGCTCTCTCAATAACTGACCCTCACTTTGACCCAGGTTACATAAAAGGCTAAAGGTGGACAATCTGCTTCTCCAACAACGCTCCCCTCTGGCAGGAGGCTGAGGTCCATCAGGACCAAAACCTCACGCCACAAGAACAGTGTTTTCCCCTCCACCTCTAGCCTTATTAACAAGGCCCGGAGCAGGTTTCTGCTGTAATGCTCTTTTTATTTTATTTCTATCTTTTTATTTATTTAACACATACTGTTTACATATACTTATACTTATATTGTTTATACCTATACTTATATTGTTTAATATTCCATTTAGAGAATGTGTGACGTGCACCAACAACACCAAAACAAATTCCTTGTATGTGTTAAAAAACGTACTTGGCAATGAAACCCTTTCTGATTCTGATTCTAATTCTGATAACACCTGTCCTTACAGACACCTCTTGTTCCCATTTCATCATAGATGTGGAGGGAGAGTCTATCAGTTTTTGGAGTTCATTCAAACAGCATAATAAAACCGTAGATCAGATAAAACCGATATTATTTCACTATGTGATACATATTGAGAAGTAGGAGGCTATAACATGACATTAATACACATGGCTTGGATTTTCATGATTACACAGTGTGAATATCAATGAATGAATTTAAACTCAATCTGACATATCCTGTTACTGATTTGTGTGTAATTGGTCGACTCTTCGAGCAGGAAGTGAGTACAGCTGTAAGGATATTCAACTTTTTAGAGCCAAAGCCGCATGGATTCTCATCAAATCAGCGTTATTTCTGTTGATGTGTCTTTTATTTTACAGGTTTGGCCTGAAGCGCAGTCACCAGTGTTGCACTGAACTGACAGATGAGAACAAACAGGCGTGTGTCTGTCTCTTTTTAAGGTAATCTGTAGTCGGTTTGATGAGGTCCATGGACAACATGTTAGTGTCCATAGCGTCTGTAGGATGACATCGTCACACATCACTGAAACAGATGCTGTATTCTATTTACTTTACTCACAATTATATTTTAAGGCTGCCATTTATAACTTCTATATCTAGAGTTTATGATGATGACTGTGGTAAAAGTTCTTTAATTTGTTTGTTTTCAACAAGGGCTGGGACCTCTTGGTAGAGTAACATGGCAACACTGTCCCCAGTATACACTACATCAAATGATATTTGCAGTCATAAGTCATCTGATGATGCACAGCCTCTTGTCTGTCACAAACTCCATATTTAGCCAGTGTAATGAAGAAAATATGAAGGGAGAGTAACTCATCTAATCCATGAAGTCACTGGGCTGTGACTAGCTCTCTCATGTGGGCTTTTGTCATGCCAGCAACCACAGAGACAAAACAGACACACAACGACACAACGAAATATGTAAATATTAAGAGGATGATCAACTGAAGGAAATATTTAGATACGACCAATAGTAACACACTATGCATAAATTCAATGTGTCTCAGGGACAAAAGCAATGCCATCTAATCAACCAAGTGAAGTGCAAACTCCACTCAGCTAATATTAAAACAGTTTAGTGTACTGAGAATATACCATTAATAAGAGTCGACAGCCATGCTAGCAGCCCTGTGAGGCCGTATATAGGCATAACGATGCTTTGAGCTAAATGCTAATGTGCTAAAAAGCTCACAATGACAATGCTAACATGCTGGTGTTAAGCAAGTATGTTTATCCTGTTCACCATCTTAGTGTGTTAGCATGCTAACATTTGTTATTAATTAACAGTAGAGCTGAGGCTGATGGGAATGTCATTGGTTTTGCAGGTATTTATTCTTAATTCATTAAAGGATGGACAAAGACTTAAATTGACTTGATGACAGTGCAAGATGAGAAGTTAAGAGATCAAGTTATTACGACTCATCCTGAGGCGAACAAGAATGTGTGAAATCAAGTTTCATGGCTTTCCATCCAGAGATATACGTGTTTCACTCGACAAATTAAAACTTTGACCTGCTGGTGGTGCTAGAGAAAAAGTCAGGGGATAACCAAAATCAATAGGATTCATGCTATGAAGACCATGAATGTCAATCCATTCCATAGTTTGAAAGATATTATAGTCTGACCAGACAGACTGACATTGGCTTAAAAAAGTCCTAAAATACAGCGGACACATTGGTGGTTAGTTTCATCAATAAACTGACTGTTAGCAACTGCAATTTAACGGTACAGTTAACAGTTCCTGAATGCTCAACATTGAAAAGGAGACTGACTTTTCTGGGGTGTCTAAACTCCCTGCATCTCCAACCACGAGGGCCCTGAAATAACTGAATTACAGATATTATTATTAATTCTTGAGTGAGTCTGTGTTGTGTACTCTTGAAAGGCAATATAAAAGGTGTCTCAACTCTCCCTCTGCATTCTGTTGCTTATCAGATGCTGTGATCACTAAAACATTGGCCTCCACAGTGACCACAGCTGCAGCCAGAATATTACAGCACCTGTGTGTCCCCTGATCACTGGCAGGCACTCAGTCACTCAAATCCCCAAACAAATAAACCTAAGATCAGATGGTAAGATTGATAGATGTCAGAAAAGCAACCTTGCAGTTTGGTTGTGTTATAGGAAATTCCATCTCGCTGAAAAACTAAAATGCCAAAAGTGAAGAAAAAAAACACAAGAACTTGAATGCCTTTTTGAGTCACATGGGGTTCATCAAAGCTCTTGTTGTTATTAGATTCAACTTCAAACTTCACCTCAATATTCACCTGCCAAACATCAGCTCTCACTGCAGCTGTGCTACTTTTCATAATCAAGGCCCTTTCTCTGCTGTGTATTTTCTTCAGGGAGTGTTTGAGAATCAAATGTAATTTTTGAGATGTTATTGAGACGCTCCAGCTTCCTGAACAAGAATACAAACAAAGTGCAAATCCTGAATGTCATTGTCTGCAATGTTAACTGTGAAAATGTTATATCTTTAGATCTTTAAACTGAAAATGCATTTTATATAAGACAACGTAGGTTTCTCCCCCACTGAATATGTTTTGCTTTTTTGCTTCTTCCAGCACTGGTAGCTCAATCCAAAACAATGCATCATATTTTATAAACTAATGTATGTTTTGTATGTAAAATCTTAACTTGTAAAGTAACTAGTAACTAATAGCTGATCAATAAATGTGTTGTTTTCTCTGAAATGTAGAAGCCTATACAACTATAACATGATGATGATCAAGTAAAATACAAGTACATGAAACATGCTTTTAATTTGTGGCATCAGTGGGCACATACATCTTTTAATGGTACAATATAAAACATGCTATATTCTTCCTGTAGTGAAATCACTTAATGATTAAGTTGAATGACTTAACTTAGTGTTTGAACCATAGACTGTATAAAATAGGTTCGAACCCAACTGAAGAGGTTTAAATTGTACCTTAACCTGAATAGCTGTGATTGGCTGATCCTGATCCAATCATTAGCTACTGTTGCTCCGACCCTTCCGTACATTCACACAGTGTGATTTAGCCTTAGCGCACACATAGCGGAACACGGTAAGTGTCTTGTGAAGCTTTGCTCGTGTGTAAAACAAATTTGGGCTAATTATCCAGCTTGTGACTTGTATCAGTTTAATGATTAGTCCTTAAACATTGTATTTGTCTCCGACGAGACACTAAAATGACTTCTGGCTCCACTGTACTGCGAAATAATTCTTGTGAGTTAAATAGCTTTAGCTAGATGACTGGATTGAGAAGCTAACGTCAGCTAATGACTAACTAACGAGTTGTCGCTACAAACATGGTTTGTGGTTCAAGTAGTTTAATGTCCGATGGTATCTCTGTCGCTTTCAGATATCTAGTAGTGTATCCACATGTTAATGGGAACTCTAAATAGCTTCTCAAAACTCAAACGTTAGCTAGATTAAATATAAACGAGATTTGAGAGTTCAGTTTAATGCTAACTGGCTAGCTAACTTATTTAGCTAACGGTGTTAGCTAAACAGTTTAATTAAACAGGTAACGTTAGCTCAGTTGGATTGGTTCCTAGCCGTGATATAATAACCATATAACTGCTATGACATCCCATGAACTAACATTAAACTGTGAGTTCAAATTTGATTTCTTTGCCATGCCAGCGTTAGTTAAGTGTTTGTGCTGCACAGCTCGCCGTGTCTTTTTAGCATTTACCAAATGTTGCTAGCCGGATGCTAACATTTCAGTAGTTGCAATCAAGCTACTTTTTTTGGTAACAAACTTATCGTTAAATTCACATTTTAGGAATGTTGACCCATTACTACTGCCGACTTTGACTGATCATTTTAAACGGTGTTACGGTCCTAGTCTAGTGCATTGGGAAACTAATAGCCACACCCTTACTTTCGAAACCAACTAAATTGTCACCAAAATAAGTTCATATTTGTTTTAATTTTTCAAATGCCAACATGGTACTACTCGTTTAACATAAGTCGTAGTTTTTCAAAATAGACTTTTGTAAAAGTTGAATTTTAAATCAGAAGTGTGTTTGTGCTCTTATGCTGAGTTAAAATCCATTTGCTCTTGACACACAAGATTGAACTGAAGAGTAGTTTGAGTAGCCCAGTCAGCTATTATTTTAAGCCTTTATGATGAATGTTTTAGGCAAACGTACTGTGGGTTTGTGGATCAGCAACAGGTCTCTAAAGGAATAATAATAATAATATAAGATTTTTTAAGTCAGTGCTTTTTAAAGTAGGGTCCTTGAGGGGGTTCCAGGTGGTGTCCAGAAAAACGGGGGGGGGGAGGGAGATGTGTTTTTACTATAATGCCATCCATAAGTAACAGTGACAGAATGTATGACTATTTTGGTCATGGGCTTCATACACTTAATGTAATGAAACTAATCTAAAAGCAAAAATCCTATCTGATGGGAAACCCTAGGACAAAATATTATCAGATGGGGGGTCCGTGGTCTTCTTTGTGTCAGTTTAAGTGTCCTTTATGTCAAAAAGTTTGGGAACCACTATGTTGTAATGTAAAACTGTGAAAACTTACCTCTGGACTTCATAAAGAAGACCCACACTGCACTTAAATTGGCAACAAAAAGTCATCCCTCAAAAGCAGTGTCTTCATCATCATCATTATTGCTGTTATTGAGCAAATACTGCACAGCAGATTATTTTAATAATTCTTCTTTGCCTGTTGCCTGTTTTCCACTGGAGTCTGGTGTCAAATGTCCTTCACATTTTCTCATTTGCCTGCCTTTCTAAACAAATAAGATGAACTTTGAGTTATGTAGGGATATTAATCCACTTTTATCTAGACCAGTGATCTGAATGTAAACATTTCAATATTTGGTTTAATTCAGGTCCAGTTTCCTGTCTGATCAGTTTGGTGTAGCCTAGTTTTCTGGCTCCCAACCGACCCTCAGCACCTGCCCGCTGACATCGGTGTATCTGAGGATCTGCCGGCGCCCCCCTCCCCAGATGTAGAGGGAGTTGTCAACTGCAGCAGCCGTGTACACAGTAGGTTAAGCTGTTTTTTCAACATAAATGTGCTTTTTGTGTTTTATTGCACATATTTGTGCAAAATACTCTTTTGCTTAAGGCAATTTCCATTTGTAAATTGTGGCCTGTGTTTATACTTTACGTCTTTATCAGAAATGTGGGATAAAGGGTTCATTAGCTGTTAGCAACAATGAGGCACTCTCATCAGCAAAGCCAGCACAAATTCATGTGTAGGTTTGATGAAGGTTGTCAGCTCAAGTGTTTGATATTTGAAATGTTTGAGTCCAGACTCGTATCTAATCAGGGGAGAGCCTAGATTTCTTATCTGATGTCATGGCTTCAAAGCAAGTTATGAGACACCCACATAAATTTACATCTTAAACACAGAGGGGTCTACGTACAATTTTTCGGGTAACCAATGCATTAGGCACACGTTGGCTTCACCCTTTGGTGCGCCCCCCTCGCCCTAGTAATGATTTCAGAGCAGTGGTCATGCGTGCACCCTCTGATCTCCATTTTCTGTTTGTATGGTGTACTTGAGTAGAGGAGGTCATTACAATGGCTCTTTGTAGAGTGCCTCGTGTGCCTGTCTCTCACTGTGGGTTTCTGGTGGTGCTTCATACATCGTAGTTAGAATTGCAAATGCCGGTCGAGTGTGACAGAGTGGTTTTTGTATTATTTGTCTCAATGTTTGACAAATGTCCCGCAGACCTAGTATGATTAGTGGATTCAAAGAGGTTCACAAATGAGATTTTAGTGTGCATCAACCCCCTCTTTGACATTTGTACATCAAATAAAGATTATATTAGCATTTCAAACAAAACAAAAAACACCACGTTATGTGATTGGCTGCCCCAGATATGTTTTGTGTGCATCCATTTATCTAGATATTTAAAGTTCACCTCAAGATGGAAATTTTCCCCATTCAGTTAAATCTATCAAAGTACACAGCAAATTAGGCACATCTTCTCAAGTTCTCACTGAAATCTGAAATGTTGCATATGAAAGCCACAACAATGACAGATTTGATTATGTTATGTTTGATTTTTTTTTTTTTTTTTTTCCACCGTTCAGTCACACAAAATTAAATAAAACAGTGGTTGAAAATTACATCACAGAAGAAAAGCCTTCTGTAGTTCTCATGGGCTGTCTTCATCCTAAACATTGTCATGCCAGTGACAATTCTCACTCTTAATACTTTCTAGGTCGCGCACGCACGGTGTCTTAACTGTGTCAGGCTGATTATAGGAGGAGTTGATGATAGGTCATTCTCTGTGGCCTTTCTCCTCCGTATTGTAATGAGATGAAGTTATTTGCGGTACTGAACTCTTACCTACTGACTCGTACACTGACATTTTTAGGATCTATTGCACTTTTCTGAGTCCACGGCTCCACATTAAATCTAATGGTTCAGATGTTGCAAGCTTTTACTAAAGGGTCATTTATTTAGTGTTACAGCACTAATGGGTGAAACACTGGTCTGGAATTAAGGAGCATGTCTATGTTTTCCTTCAGCTCTTCTTGATTTCATTTTCATTTTTTTTTTTCATTTTTTTTTTTCTTCAAGGCAACATCCCTGTTGCCATGACAGCTGAAGTCCCATGGTAGTGGGTGGGAAAGAGAGCTAATTTTTTTGGCAGTGTAACAGGGTTGTTTTCGGCTGATGTCAGTGGTGATTTTTCATTGTTGTAGACAATGAAAAATGTCTACGGACCTGTACTGACAGGGTGTTCACACTGACATCAGCTAGTCGAGCAGCTTCACCACTTCAGTTACTGGACATCGTCAGCCATGCTGAAGTTTCTGGTTTTGGTCTCTTGCAACATAAAGTATTTGATTGCAATCAGAATCCGCTACATTGGCCAAGTATGTGCACATGTACAAGGAATTTGACTCCAGTTTTAAGTTGCTCTCAATGTACATACACACAGTTCCAAAGACAGTTAAGATAGAAATAGACATACAATTTAAAAACAAGGACAACAAGCTGACCAATAACAGGTAAAAACTAAAACGGCCCTCGGAGAGCGCAGACCTTCACAATGACATGCACATACGTCTCACAATGTTGATGCGGTGTCAACTTTCCCATTCAGGATCTCCTTTTTCTGATTATTTTTACACCACATGAATGCAGCACAATGCCCTGTCTCACAATCGTAATGAAAGTGAAAAATAATTTGTGTATCCGCCCTGTGATTCGGATCAGCTCTAAAATGTAATGGGTTCTTCCTTGACCCGTGCTACACCCTTCCACAAACAAACAAACAAACAAACCAAGCCGAAAACATAACTTCCTTGGCGGAGGTAATAAAGAAAAAATATTGTGTGGGTGTGGGTGGGTGTGGGTGTGGGTGGGTGTGGGTGGGTGTGTGGGTGTGAATAAAAACCAACGAATAGAATAGTTTTGTTTTTTTGTGTTGACAGTCTAAAAGCACTGTTAGCGAGATTTTTCTATTCACATTTTTGATTCAAATGAAATATTGTAAAAGATGAATAATGAATGTGGCATGAATTAATTTCAGTCATATTATTCAAAAATGATTCTTAATGATGTTTTCCCTAGGGACAGGCTAATATGGAAAAGCTCGTTTGGATTTTTAGCTAGCTGAGCTGGTTGTTTTCAGTTGCTCTAAAAGACACAAAGATCTTCTGTCTCACTTTATCGTCCTTCCTCTGTCCTTCCACAGACCCCTGTGCTGTCCAGTGAAGTTGCCCACCATGCGCGAGTACAAGCTAGTGGTGCTGGGATCAGGAGGCGTGGGAAAATCAGCACTGGTGAGTGATGGCTGCTGCAGCACCCACACCAGTTTTGTAGTGAAATAGTGTTATTGACGTGATTTTGATGCAATTTCTAATGAATTAAGAGGTCTTTTAAATGAGGAAGAGAGAGATATTCTATAAAATTGTAGATAGATTCTTAGCCCTGCATAAACTGCGTTGTGGCTCATGTCTTTATTCTGCAGATAATATATATTCCGGGGTGTAATATTTTTAAAAAGCACCAAAAAAGAAGACTAGAAGGCAAGAATACGCCTAGAATACGAGTCATGGGCTGGGCAGCCTCAACGTATATAAATGATCCTTGTTAAGAAATTAATCTGGCTGCTTGTCAGAGATGAATGCTGATGATGAATCACAATAGATGTAATTTTTAACTTCTGTTTGTTGGATTTTTACATTTTTATTTAAACTAATTTGCATAATCAACATATTGAAATACATCCCACTCTTCACCCCCACCCATCCCCCTGATGCACAATTAAATGTATGGATAAATAACACATGCAAAAAAAGTGCAATAATAATTGTAATAGCACTGGGGGAAAGGAAAATAAATAAAACAAAGGAGCAACAATAACATTTAAATGTATGTATTACAATAAATAAAAAATACCTAAAATAAATTAAAACCAGCAATGTACACTCCTTCTGAAAGGGGATACTTAAGCATGAATCATAATATTTGAAGTGTGTTTTTATATTTTGGGAAATAGATTTGGATAGTAATACAAGCAGTGTGCCAATTTTTGATTAATAATGATATTCTTTTGCTTCATTTGTCCATTTCAGACAGTCCAGTTTGTGCAAGGCATTTTTGTGGAGAAGTACGACCCCACAATAGAAGACTCCTACAGAAAGGTAAGCTCAGAAAAAAAACTTTACGCACTTCATTTGACCTCTTTGCAACAGATGATTGTTCAAATGCCTCCACTTGTCTTTTTTTTTTTTTAAATTTACCCGATTGTTTTTCTTCAACAGCAAGTCGAGGTGGACGGGCAGCAATGTATGCTTGAAATCCTGGACACAGCTGGAACAGTAAGTCAAGTCAGACACGGGCATCAGACGGAGATAGAAGATACATTCCAACAGGCTTCTGATGGCTTCTCCTCTCTGTCATTGATCTGTAGGAACAGTTCACGGCTATGAGGGACCTGTACATGAAGAATGGCCAAGGTTTTGCTTTGGTCTACTCCATTACAGCACAGTCGACATTTAATGATCTACAGGACCTCCGGGAACAGATCCTACGAGTAAAAGACACCGAGGACGTGAGTGTTTCACTCGTCTAAAACATCTTCCTTTTTTATTTTCATGGGTCTTTTCTAGGGCTGCACGATATGAGGAAAATATCTAATTGCGATTATTTTGACTGATATTGCGATATGATACACGATATATAGAGGCGATGATTATTTTTGTGTCATTTTCATTGAAAAATACTCAAATTAAAATGAATATAGTATGATTCCGGGCCGGTAGTGTTTGGAGGCCGCGAGCACCGGTCTGATAATAGTTATACATTGCAAGTTCTTAGCAACACCATCCGACAGCCTGGTGTGTGTGGCCGCTACCCGCTGGTCAAACTGTGCAGCCTCTGCTCAACCCATACGGCGGGCCGCAGCAGCCTCTTATTTCAATACAAATACAGGCTAATCAGAAAGCACTAACGGTCACAACCATGTCTAGGATTTTCAGAAATATAGGGGGATCAGTGAGCGCTTCCCCAAATGGCATAGCCCTGGTCGGCCTATGACGTAAAGCCATCGAACTCTTTTTTTTCCTTGTCACGTTTGGAAGTCTATCGGTAACGTTAACAGACTGTGTGTGTGTGTGTGAGTCTAATGATGGAAAGCCAAAAAAAGAAAAGGGAAAGGTGGCGCTGAGAAGGTCAGACTCAAAAGGGAAAAAATTATGGAGGAGGAGGCAGCGAAATAGTCCGAAATAACGGACATGTTCCGGGCATCCACAAGTAAAGACACTACAGGTGAAATAAGCTAACTTTGCTAAGCACCTAATGTCACCGCTAGGCACAGATGGGAATTAGCACCAGCTAACAGCCAGCCAGAAGCTTGTGAAATTTGAAAGTAGCTTGTTGTAAATATGAGACAAATTAATGGTTTACTATTGAGTGGCTCTTGAATTTCTCCTTCCAGTGTGCTACTTGCGTTGGGCTAGTGTGGAATTGCACGAAAAAGTATGACGCAAGTCTAAAATATGGATATGAGGAAAAACATAAATAATGTAAAAGCGATGATATACAACAACAAAATTTAAGGAAAGCAACACTTAATCTTTCAATCTTCTAACAAATTTGGAGAAACATGCTTTTTTTTTTTTATATCTGACAGCAACAATCTGTAGATTGTAGATTACAGTAGTAGGTTCTACTGCATATATCAGTATTAAAATATATATTTTTTCTGATTGTAGTGACATTATTTTTTTCACCCGCTCTTGTAAATCTATAATGCAGCCGCTCAGTGTGTGGAGCGTTTCTCCTCAGTGATAACCTTTTGTTGGCGTTTCTCTATATAATCTGCCTGTGTCAGCTCTCAGGCTCATCTCTCCCTCATTAGAGTCAGCTCTGTGGGAGAGAGGGCAGAGCCGGTGGGGGGGGGGGGGGGCAGGTACTTTGTGACAGGGTGGAAATGTCAGAGCTGTTATTAGATGCTATCTGTCCCTGTGCAGCACGCCGAGGGTGCTTTATTTATTCATAGCAAGGTGCTTCATTGGTCTTGTGTTTAAAAGGCTCACTCAACCTTTTGCCTTGTGCATTTACTGTATATAAGATCGTAGATCAAGTGAATCATTTATATTTGGCCATGTAAAAATAAAAATGCGGTAGGAATTTGAGATATTGCTTTGAAGCTTGAACATTTCTGTTGATCAATCAGGTTCCAATGATCCTGGTGGGAAACAAATGTGACCTGGAGGACGAGCGTGTGGTTGGCAAGGAGCAGGGGCAGAACCTGGCCCGTCAGTGGAGCAACTGTGCCTTTTTAGAGACTTCAGCTAAATCAAAGATCAATGTTAATGAGGTAAGTACTATTACAATTAGGCATCTAACGGTACACGGAAGTCACGGTTTGGTTCATAAGTCAAAGTCCGGTGCGAGTTTGGTACAGCGGGGGTAAAAAAAACAAATGTGTAAAGATACATTTATTTTGAACAGACAGTAGTGCAAGTGCTAGTAAAGGCTCTGACACACCAACCCGATGGCTGACCTTCGGCAGAAAAGGCAGTCGGACTGACTGCCTCCCCTGAGTTGGTCAAAAAAGGGCCTCGGAACACACCGAAGTGACGCCGACTTGTGTACGTTCTGTGCGTGCGCGAGACGTAATACGTCTCCATAACAGCAGGCGGCGCTAATCTGTATTGTCGCCCAAAAAATGAAAACCCGCAGCTGATCGGACGAACGCATCACGTGGGTCTGGCTTCTCCCGGATTTCAAAGCCAGACCATGATGGCGGCTCGTTCGGAATACGATCTCATATTTTACGAAAATAGTTCACCGAAACGTGTTTCTGAAAACATTTTAAGTGAAAAATAGGCCATGCAGTTGCTGAATCTGTCTTCATTTCAGATCAACAGAGGTCAGTTTAAAAGATTTTCGTCAGATTTTGAGAGGCGTTCGTCAGACTCATCCCGCTCATCTTTTCCGGCCTAGCACTCCACCAATCAGATTGGTCATTGAGTCCAGACTGCCCGCCTTCCGATTCAACATGTCAAATCGGCCCAAATGAAGGCCGACGGCTCCGACTGACGACGGCACAGAACACACTGAACAGACTTGAATCACTGACCTCGCCAGACTGTCCGACGGCCAATTATCGGGTTGGTGTGTCAGGGCCTTAAGTGTCAAAGGAACATTTTACTTTACATTACACTGTATGAACCCTGAACAAGCACTTTCCCAAAGACAACAGGTCACAATCGGGCTGAAAAGCATCTCTTATCCCATGAAATTGAAAATACAAACGTGCATCAATACCGTGTGTTGTGCGTGCAGCTGCCTGCACCCGACCGTGACCCCAAGACCATGACGTCCGCACTGTGGTGGTTCAGTACCAATACCCGACCGGTTTCAGCCCTAACTACTATACTACATGTTATTGGGCTATTAATATGATTTGAAAAATAACCTATGGGAGATGTCGGCCTGCTAGGGCTGCAACCAACAATTATTTTCATTATGGGTTACTTGTTGATTATTTTTGTGATTAATCGTTTGGTCTATAATATGTCAAATAGTAAAAATGCTGTATCACAATTTCCCAACGTCTTCAAATGTTTGTTTTTTTGTTTGTCCAACCAACAGATCAAAACTCAAAGCTATTTAGTTTAGTAGTGTAAGACCAAAAATATTCAAATTTGAGATGCTAGAAACAGAATTTCATATTGACACATATTATCTTTTGTTGTATATATTATTAATCAAATAATCGTTGCGGCTTTATGGCCTCTCATACAATCTGCTTTAACAGTGTTAAGTAAAACTCTCTCTCTTTCTCCCTGTCATGGCGATTCTAAATTGGAGCCAAAAGTTCTATTTACAACTACGTAAAGCAAGCGGGCTACAGCAAATCCACATAGAAAGCATTTTTAGGAGCGTTTTTGACGTCCATCACTTGCATATTTCACAGAACAGATACTCTTCCATTTTATTAAATGTATCAATCCGACCCGCCTGGTTGTTGTTACGCTTCAAGTCTATTTTTGTTGCTTTTAGTTACACGTAAGCTGCATAGACTGTTTAAATCACACTAATATCCCGCTGTATATGTGGTCTCAATGTATTAACCAGATCTACATAGACATTTCCAGACAAACTGGGAGCCTTGACCAATCTGTTTCACTCCAGGCAGATTCCCCACACTTGCTATGGTGGGCGCGGAAATACAATCAATGACTCAATGGGCCCTATTTTAACCATCTAAGTGCACGGCGTAAGGCGCATGGGGCAGGTGCGTTTAGGACATGTCCAAATCCACTTTTGATAGTTTGACGGCGGAAAAAAGGGTCAGTGCGCCGGGCGCATGGTTCAAAAGGGTTGTACTTAGTATTTTCATTAATTCATAGGTGTGTTTTGGGCGTAACATGCAATAAACCAATCAGAGAGTCACCTCCCATTCCCTTAAAAGCCAGGCGCGTTTGTAACTTGGCACTTTGCTATTATGATTGCAGATTTGCACCGTAATATTTTTATTTGTAATCTTGTGTGTGTGACAAGCATAGGGTGTGCGTTCTGTGCACGAGCCTAGGGGCATTTTACTTGCTGTTAAAATAACAATAAAATGCTGCGTTATTGACTTTAGACCAGGTTTTTGTTGGTCAATGGCGCGATCGCTTCCCGCTGCCTCAACATAGCAACAATAGCAAGTCGCCAAGAAATCACCTGAACACACCTCCCTGTAAGACCAGCACGCCCAGGGGCGCAAAGATGGGCGCAGGTGCATTTGCTATTTAAACGACGTGGGCGCTGGACGGGAAATTGACAACTGCGTCGGTCTTAAACTAGCAAAGGCACTTGTGTCAGGATGTGTGCCGCGCTGCGCCGGGTGCAAGATAGGGCCCGATAGATACAAACACTGTTGATTTCTTCCCATGGAGCCGACATGAAAACTATTTTGGTTCAGTAGATTTCTGCTGCAGCTTGGTGAAGGCAGGTCAGCCAGAGCTGCTGCTGCCAGACGGGCAGAGACGTTTACAGAAGACAGATTGGATGACAGAACGCTTTAAAGCATTCCAACACTGGTTTGGATGTTGATTGCTATGGCAACTATCAAAGCTTCAAAGCACAGGGTCTGCCCTAGTATTGATGAGAAAACATCTTTCCTAAGTGCCTTTTTAAGTTTATTAGTTCTGGGATTGCTGAAGCAAAAAGTGTGATGAGACTGTTGTACTTTCTCTCGTTGTAGATTTTCTATGATCTGGTGAGACAGATCAACAGAAAAACACCGATGGAAAAGAAGACAAAAAAGAAGTCGAGTTGCACATTGCTTTAAAATGCCCTCCCACTGCAGCTCCAGGCCAGGTGAGTGGGTGCAGAATCTAAATTTATTCCACACATTAGCAGGGATTGAGCTCTGGATTGTCACTGAACGTTTAGAGGTTTATTGCAGTAATCACTAGAGCAATTTCATTCATTTTGACGCCACGTATGTATTGTATTGCAGTAACAGGATAAACTCAGTAAATTTGGGGGGGGTTAAAGCATTACTGATGTCTCTGAAACAATGACTCATAAAGTCAATCTTTTTTTGGGTGGAAATAAATAAAAACCATCTCTAGTCCAGTTATAGCACCCTCTGTTTTGATGTGTACTGATAAAAGGAATATATATTTATATTTCATGTAGATGTGCCAAGTTGTAAGCCTTTCATGAATGTTGTGGCTCCACCTGCTGTTGAAGCCTTTTAACTGTAATTGAACTTTAATACACCAGCTTTACATTACCAGCCACCGTTTCCTAAAGCATGCCATAGTGTTGCATGCGTTTCCCCAGGTTTGTGAATGTAAATCATTGGTTTACAGTCCTCTTTTCACTCTGATATGAAAGTCGACCTCTGGATCCGTAGTCCTTGTGGGGATCATCCAGAGTTTCAGTCTTTTTAGTGCAAAGCTCCCCGTTACTTTGGATGATAACCACTTGATTGATTAGCACAGAACGAGGACTGTGGATTTTGTCCCCATCACATTGTAGGTGGGTTAAAAGGGGATATTTGAATGGCCAGTACAGGAGGAATGATTACAACAAGCGAAAACTGTTTCCATGATCATATAGGCACCTGACTATTGCTTTAAGACAGAAATGTTGTGAACCTATCCTTTTTAAGCATATGATTTGTATGAAGGGGATGAAATGTACTGGTTTATAGTGGAGATATAGTTAGATACTTTATTGATCCCCAAGGGGAAATTCAAGGTCCCAGTAGCTTAAAGACATCACACACAACATACATCACAAAAGTAGTGGTTGTCCAGTAGTAGTAGAGGTTTTTTGTTCTGTAGGTGTGTATTGACCTGAGACGATGTAATATGTTCAGTGAGCTTGTCCAAACTACTGTAGCCACTGATGGTTAATTCTGATCACATTGAAGCAATTTGAAGTCTTGTTAATTGCCTTTTATATTTTACAATATTTGAGTGTTTTTTTTTTGTTACATCTGGCACACAAATAGTTGACATTACCATTTAACAAGCTGCTACAAAAACACTTGGACCAACAGCAGTCTGATTTACCTGGAGCGCAGACAGATTCACGAGAGGTGGACAAATGATTATTCATTCATGGAGATTTAGTGCGACGACTTCCTGTCTTATCTGCAAGGAGAAAGTCGCCGTTCTCCCAAGGGTACACTGTCACAGGCATTACTTTACTAAACATACAGAGCAGTGGGACACGTTCAAGGAAGGAGAGAGGGAAGATTGCTCAGTTTGAGAGTGGCACCCCTAGGGAAGAACATCTGCTCAGCGGCTCGCAAGTCACATGAGTTTGAGACCTCTGATCTAAACTTAGGCTCCTATTTCTCTGCAAACGGCTCGTGTCCTTTACAATGTTTAATATGCACTGATATTTTTTTATTTTTTTTTTCCTTGCTTGCAGAAACGTGTGTTGATTAACTGTTTCCCAGTGGATCGTGCCAGCATTCCAAGTCCTCTCCAGAGCATTTTGAAAAAGGCCGACAGACATATTTCACCACTCGCAAAATGGCAGGAGACGGCACATACTCTCAAGATACTCTTCTCTGCTTTTTAATAGCGAAGAAATCCACCTTAATTTTTATTGTCAGCCTGATGACAACTCTGTTTTTGTTTTATTTGTTGTTTTTCTTCTCCGAGGTGTCTTTCTTTTGGAAATATCAGTGTAAAAGAAGAGACCATGGGTTTAAATCCATATATGGGAACTAAAGTGTTTTATTAAAATTAACTTCCATCTTTAGCATATTGTGACATATTTGCAAAATGAAACCATATGAAATGTTGGCCTTCTCATACATTTCTGCACTAACAGTGTCAACAAAGATGCATCATTGTCCATAAGTAACTCGCTCCTACTTACAAGGATGTGTATTGATGAGATAACATCTTTCCTAAGTGACTTTGTTTTTTATTGAGAGCTGCAAGCCTTCCATATTTCCCATAATATATTCTACTTCCATTTTTGCATAATAAAGCTAAGGAAATTAGTATTTTATAGACAGATGGGGAGGGGGGGGGAAATGGTTTGTTCTGATTTGTGTCTTGAGGCTGCAAATATATTGTACTAAACCAACTCTAATATTGCTGTCACAGATGATTTTCCAGCTTTTATGAATGATTAAATTTTAGTACATTTTCATTATTTTGTCTTGCTTTATTTCTTCGTTTTTGTGTGGTTCCCACAATTTTTAGTTGCTCAAAGTATGTGGGCTAAAGTATGAACAAAAACACTTTTTATAGTTTTATAAATCATGTGTTTTCTTCACAGCACACAACAGCTGAAGTTGGTAAAGTACTGCTCAGGACACAGTAGTGAGAATCAATACCTCCAGGAGAGCCTTTACAAGTGTAACTAGTGTTTCCTGTTGGCAGAAATGACAGCCTAAGCCTAAGCCCAAGCCACCACAGTTTTAGCTGAGAAGTTGAGTCAGCTGACCTGCAGCAGGGAAGAGAGGAAGGAGCACAGGAAGAGGAACCCTCAGAGCTGGAGGCAGCAAAAGCAGAATAGAAACTGATGAGATGGTGGACTTGAGGCAAGTGAAGGCAGATGAGACTCCGCTGATCCACCTCAGAATGACGGTGAGACATAAAGGCCTCTTTATGTTGTCATAATGCTTGACTGTAAATGTAACCTCGTGATTACATGACTGGAAGTATAAAGAGTAAAGTTTTACACCAGAGCACTCCGGTGAAAATAAGATATCTATAGATGTGTTCTTAATGCATTTTGTGCTTTTGAACTTAGCAGTGATGGAAAGTAAGTACATTTATTAAAGTACACTTTTGAGGTAGTATAGCCATCCACTAGTGCCAAAGAGATTTCCCCTCTGAACTTCTCAGATGGTTTTATTTAAATTAGGTTTTAAGGCCCAAAAAGGTTAATTTGTCCAATATTTCATAAAAAGCAAAGATTAGAAATATCAGAACCCCAGTAACCATCTCACTAGATCTAAGATCCACTGTATCTTGTGACCCTTTTGAGGGGCCCTGAACCCTATGTTGGGAACCATGAGCTAAACTACTTTATTAATTATGAAAAAAAACTAGCTCCACCTCGACCAGCTACAACAGCAAAATGCTACATACTCAAACTGATGCAGCAATATCATTTAATAATGCAATATATCAGTTACAGAAGTCATTCATTTTGAGGAATGAGTAGCCTACTTTTAATTTTACTGATAATACTTATATACTTTTACTTAAGTGGGATTGTGAATGCAGGAACCTTTCCTTGTATTTAAAAAAAAAATTGTTTTACTGGTATATTTGCTTTAGTAAAAGGATCTGAGTAGGCCTACTTGTTCCACCACTGACTACAAGCGAGAAGATATCTGATTCTGAATTAAAGGGACCCATGTCAACATGCTGTATAAGTGGAGCTCGTGCTACCTGTGCAGGAACATGAACGGTAATGACCTCATGTACCAGCTGCAGAGGAATCTTCTCTCAGACCTGCAGCTGTTATATCATCGCAATTAAAATCCTATTTCTTATTATCCCCGCTGATTGATAAGCGGCGGTGCCTCCCCATCTCTCTCTCACCTACCCTGGTCCTCCTCCCTGCCTCCTTTCCCCTCCCTCTCTCCCACACGCATGCATACAGACCGACAGGCTACACGACCCCCCTCCCCCCCTTCCATCATTTTCCCATCTCTTACTCACTCTCTTCCCTACAACAAACATGGCCGCGAAATCTGATGGTGCACCCGTCTCTCTACGAAACGAAATCCCACCCGAATGTCCCTCCAGGTCGGACCCGCGGCCTCCCCAGCACCGTCATGCCGAGCAGCGCTACTCCCTGTCGGACTGCTGCTGGACGCTGTGCGCCCTTTTGGTGTTCTTCTCGGACGGGGCCTCAGACCTGTGGCTGGCCGCTGACTACTACCTAAGGAGGGACTACTGGTGCTTTGCACTGACTCTGGTCTTTGTGATAGTCCCGTCCGTGGTCGTGCAAGTGTTGAGCTTCCGATGGTTCGCCTACGATTTCTCGGAAACCGTCGAGAGCGGCACGGCTGCGGCCGCCGTGGTAGCGGCGTCGGGAGCGGAGGAGAGCGACTTCAGCACCAAGGACAGCGGCGAGCGGGGCGCTGGCCGCTCTGCCGCGGCCGGGGTGCTGTCAGGGCCGGACACCGGGGGAGGAGCCCAGGGCTGCTGTAGAGCCTTTATGTGGTTCTTCCAGGCCATCATTCACATCTTTCAGCTGGCACAGGTCTGGAGGTAAGTCTGGACTTACCGAGATCTGAGAGGAGGGGAACTACACATTCTACCTTTGTACGTGTGTGTGTGTGTGTGTGTGTGTGTGTGTGTGTGTGTGTGTGTGTGTGTGTGTGTGTGCGTGTGTGTGTGCGCGCGTGCGTGCATTCATTCTCCAAAGCCAAGCATCACTCCCTGTAGAGGTAAACGATTATGAAATGTAATCATTCAGGGGTCCTCCCTGAATGATTACGTTTCATAATGTTACCAAAATGCCAGAATGTCTTTTTGTATTGTTTGATGTTGCTGCTCAGCTTAGAAGGGGAGAATTACCCCTCCACCCACCCCACCCCCCCACCCCCTGACATGCTTTTAGGTCAATCATCTCCCAGGAAAATCACCAACTCATCCACACCAATCGCCTTATATAGAAAAATAAAAATCCCTTTGTCTTCAGGGGTTTGGAAAAGAAAGAGCCTGACTGCTGAAGAAAATGTCTTAAATGTCATGAGAGTTGCTTCCTATTTGCAGTGATGTGTTTACCCGCCTCCCTTTTCACTGTTTAGTGTATTTTTGAGGCCCCTGCTCTTATGTTCATGCAAAATCCATATTCTCAAATCTCCCAGCAGTTTTTAAATTCAGTCTGTTCCTCTCAACTGAGCCCAAACATGTTTAATTACCAGACGCACTCTGAGACTAAAAACAAACCAAAGTACACTTTACTCTCACATGGGTGGTAGTAGGTCTGTAGGTCAGCTACTCAGTCAGTGATGGTGAGATAGTGCTCAAGCTTAGAGTGCCCTGATAGGTTTTGACAGGCTTGAACCGCTGCCAGCCCGGAGGAGGCTTCCAGCTGAATTGTGGTGGGAGTAGGGTTCGCCAAAACGCGATGATATTCAAAGACAAGTTCTATTTTATAGACATACAGGGACTTTATAGAAGGATAAATTATGTGTAATGATGAAATCAGATGCAAATCAATTGTTTGATTTATCTATAGGCCTTCATAATCTCCCTGTCTGTGTCTTTCTTTGTGGTCTCTCTCTTCTTGCCTCTTTAGACAGCCCAATGGGTAATATATATTGATTCCTTATTTCCTCCTGGAGACTTAGACGAGTGTGTGTGTGTGTGTGTGTGTGTGTGTGTGTGTGTGTGTGTGTGTGTGTGTGTGTGTGTGTGTGTGTGTCTGTGTGTGTGTGTGTGTGTGTGAGAGAAAGAGAGAGAGTGTCTATGAGCACATTAAAACATTGTGGCGGCCCAGAATTACCGGTAATGCAATTAAAGCTGCAGTGTGTGCTCCATTCATTGTCACTGCTCTCAGATCAGTGTGTCTGCACATTAAGAGGATTACCTCTGTGTGTTTTACCCTCAGCTGTTAACTCAGGAATGATCCGTCACTGATACACTGTTAGTCAGGTGAGCCGGGATCATTTTGGGCCGGCTACCAGAATTAAATGTCAGCGCACAAGAGATAGGATATGGGGTTGTGTTACAAGCAGAGTGTGTGCGATGAAACTCTGTCTTTGTGTGTGTGTGTGTGTGTGTGTGTGTGTGTGTGTGTGTGTGTGTGTGTGTGTGTGTGTCCTCCTGAGTCTTTGACCCTCATTACTGCACATATGCTCCATTTTCTCAGCGTGTTACATCCCAAGGCACATTTTGTGTAGAAGGAAGCAGCACAAAAAAGGGTTACACAAACTCCCTTGTGGTTCACTGGGCTTGTTGACATAGGGCTCCTCAGACCCTTCTCCCCAAGGCTATCACTGACACATTTATAGCTGCAGTCCTCCTTGGCAACCACCACTTTCTTTCAAACAGTCAGGTCAGGTGGCTGTGTGTAATGATAAAGGTAATGGTTTACACACAACATGTATTTGCATGGTACAAATACATGTCACGTGTCAACACATTTGTGCAGCAATATGTTTACACAGTGCAAGTATGTGAACCTGCGTGTCTACAAAATGATATGTGTTTGTTATTCAAGGTCATTATAAAACAAGCTAAGATTGGGGTGGGACTACATGTCAGCAAATCTGAGGTGTTCCACACGGGATTTATAGCTAGCTTTTTTCCCCCCACAGATTGACAGCATTTATTTGAATTTCCCTTTCTCAGTTTTGGCTTTCTCTGCAGCCCTCTGATTTTATTTGAAGAGAGATTGCAGAAAAACCACAGAGCTGCTTCGTTCAGTTCAGTCCAGTCGAAATCCCAGATGAGCAAGCATCCAGCTTTTTGGCAAGAACTACTGACAACTCCCAGAGTTTGGAATAATTAGTTATGACTTCTGGGAGTCTGTGTTTGATCTCCAAAAGTTTTTAAAGCACAGTATTTAGACCAGAAATTCTGTCCTAATGCAATGACGAATGTGTCTGAATTGTGTCTGTCTCTGATACACAGGTATGTCCACGCCCTGTATTTGGGCGTGATGAGCCGCTGGCACAGAGACCCCGAGCGCCGTCACTACTACTGGTGCATGATGTTTGCGAGCGCTGATATCAGCATGCTGCGTCTGCTCGAGTCCTTCCTGAAGAGCGCCCCTCAGCTGGTACTGCAGCTCAGCATCATGATCCAGGCCAGTCAGGTGCTGCCCCTTCAGGGTGAGTTTCCAAAAGTGACCAATTGCCACATCAGTCAATCACACATCTGCAGCCCACGCTGTGCATGATGAGTCACTTGTGCTCGCCTCAATCAGGCCCCCTACAGAGCAGAGAAATGTATATTCCTGCTCTGCTAAATGGTAAGACAGCTACCATTTCCACCCTGTCTAACTTATCTTGATCAATCCCTCTCTTCCCTCTGTCTCTTCAGGGCTTTCAGCTTCTGCCTCACTGATATCCCTCGCCTGGATGGTCGCCTCCTATCAGAAAGTCCTGAGGGACTCCCGAGACGATAAGCTACCTATGACCTACAAGGCCGTCATAGTTCAGATTCTGTGGCACCTGTTCACCATTGGCGCCCGCACCCTGGCCTTCGCCCTGTTTGCCTCCGTGTTTCAGCTTTACTTTGGTATCTTCATCGTGGCCCACTGGTGCATCATGACGTTTTGGATAATTCAAGGCGAAACGGACTTCTGCATGTCCAAATGGGAGGAGATCATCTATAACATGATGGTGGGCATTGTGTATGTTTTCTGCTGGTTCAGTGTGAGAGAGGGGCGCACTCGCTGCAGGATGCTCATCTACAGCCTGACTGTGCTCATTGAGAATGTGGCGCTCACCACTGCCTGGTATTTGTACCGCGGTCCTCGTACCTCAGACTTCTACGCCGTCATCATGGTGTGCGTGGTGGCCAGCAGCTACGCTCTGGGCACCTTCTTCATGTTTGTGTATTACTGTCTGCTGCATCCTGATGGCCCAATCTCAGGGTGGGGTTATATTGTGGAGAAGGAGGTGCCTGTGGAGTTGCTGGCCTCCCCAGCCACCAGCCTCCCCCCTGACCTGGTGAGCAGCCCCCCCAGGACACTTCAGAGAACTAAAGGGTCAGAAAGAGAGCAGGGGTCTGGGGTAGATGGAGACGTGTTTCAGGTACGACCACCTCGGGGAGCTCAGGCCCCAGTGCCCAACCTCACACCCAGGACAGAGGGGCCTGTCATCCGAATAGACCTCCCCAGGAAGAAGTACCCCGCCTGGGACGCTCACTTCATTGACCGCCGGCTACGTAAAACGATCCTGGTGCTCGAAAGCGGCGCCCCAGTCACGCCAAGGATTCAGTACCGCTGTCTGGGCACACCCAAAGAAGTGATGGAGTACGAGACCACCGTGTGATGTGCTGAAGGCGCTGTGACTCAGCTCGCTGCCGCCTGGACACCCTGCCTTAAATAAAATGGCAGGTAGATGACTCTCACTGAGCAGTCTGTTTCAGCTCCATGCCTACTTGATTGCTCTTTGTACTGTCAGGCAGTGGAGACAAACAGGCAAGGAAGGGGAGGAGTGTGGTGTCTTTATTTTTTACAAAGGCAAAGTGCTGTGATGTTGTCTAATGATGGTGCATATTTTGGTTTCTGTATCATTTCTCAGGTCAGGGTGTGGTACAGGAAGAGGTCGACGTTAGCAGCAAAGCCCGCTGTCCAGTGAAGTTAGAGAGAGCACAGGTAGGCAGAGAAGTGGAGCTAGTTATCAATCAGAGGCAGAAAGTCCTCCTCAGTGAAGGTGCTGCAGCACATCCTCTCAAGGCGATCAATCGACAACAGAGACAAGCCTTCAACGTGCATGATTATTTATGGCAGCTTGAAGTGAAACATCACTGAACAAGATGTAGAAGAGTGAGTGGCATTTAAAGATGGTGAACTCGAGCACTGTAATTTTAAACACAATCTACAATGAATACAACACAGGCACTGATGATCATAATCATCCTTTTCCATAGCTACTCACTCATGTTGAAGGAGCCTCGCTCCCTCTCTGAAAATGCTGCTTCATGTCAGTTCAAAAGCAACATTTGAGTTGAATGTAAAAACAGTTGAAAATGTGATTATTTGTGAAAAGGCTTCCAGCATTAGTGGGATTTACAACATTCCTGTGGTACTATATCTGTTGTTTTTTTAGGTAAGCTAGAACAAAAAAAAAGAGATTTGTGTGTTTTTACAAGCAATCTGTTGTTTTGGGGGACATGCCATCACTATTACTCTAATAAGATACACCTTCATTCAGAATGTGTATGTACTGAACAAAAGCTACATTATGATTTACATTTACAGGATGTATTCTACTGATTGGACTCTCAACAGTTGTATTTTCATACTGCATCCATCTTACACAGCAAAGGAAACAGGACATTAATTTCCATGTAAATTAAACTGTATAATGAAGAGGAAGTTACAGAGGGAAAGCACTGTCTGTAACTGTACAGTATCCATACTTTGTTGTCTGAATAATATAGGAAAAAGAATAGCTGCAGACGCCAGACTTGGAATAGCTTTGATATTATTGGTGGTACAGGCATGGGGTACTTGTGGTAACACTTTATTTTACAGGTTAGTTATTTCCTTATAATTTCCTCAAAACTTTCCTTGAAAGAAATATTTAATTTGGTACAAATTTATTTTAAATTGTTGATTTCCATAGGAATTTCCTTGAAAGCACTGCTCTATTTAAACCCAAAATAATGTAATCATCATCCACTAAAAATGATAAACTTTATTCTTCATATATGATGAATTGCATACTCATGTGTAATACAAAATTACACATTTTTGACCTGCAGTACACTGACTGTTAGCATTTAGTTGGAATTGATTATTTTGGTATTTATTAAACTATTATTAGTGCTAAATTACGTTTTTTTAGGAACCTTCCAGGAAATGATTAAGAATATATGGACCTGTAAAATAAAGCGTTACCATACTTTCTTTTATCAGGGTTGTTTTTCTATTGAGTAGTCACAAGGGAAATGTCTGAACCGCGTGTGTTTGCGCGTATGTGTGTGTGAGCTCACATACCAGCATGTGTATGGGTGTATGTGGGGGAGGGGAGTCCTGCCATGTGCATTTAAATTAATTTGAAATCGTGTCACTGAGATATGACAGTTTTGTTGTAAACACTGTCCAGTCAGCTCAGTTTCCCCAGATGACACTGAAATAAATAAAAATTAAAAGCCCACAGAACACCTTTACCATCCCTGTTGCAAAAGCCAGAAAGGCTTCAATTATGGTGCTAACTGTTTGAGTCCATCACGTAACAACCACACGGTGTACCATAAAATGAGCTTGTTGTGGCAGGAGTTGGGCGGGCTGTACCTCAAGACACAAACACAAAGCTAGAATCAAAAAGCCTTAAACTGGTCATGCCAGACTGTTGCTGTTCAGAGCAAGATTTGATAAAAAAAAAAGATTAACAAGAAGGTGAAGACAATTTCATTATGTTGTTGTTAAAATAAAAAACAATGTGTTTACCTGACTTTTGGTGTTAGTGCCTTTTTACACAGAATTAAGACACTTTAAAACACAGTAGACAGACAGACAGACAGATAGATAGATAGATAGATAGATAGATAGATAGATAGATAGTCAGATTTCAAACCATCTAAAGAAAAGATTTAGATTGCAGATGCAGATTGACTGATTGTTCTGCGTTGGATTAGCGGCTCTGAGCTTGTCACCACTACTTACAGTACTGTATATCCACAAAGGTTAGTATGGCCTCCTAACAGACAGACTATACTCTCAAACGCTGAGTACACTCTTTGGCATGCTGTTTGTAATTAAATAATTAAACTGTGAATGAGTTAGATCAGTCTGTCAATTGATCACTTCCTGTTAGGCGTTAGAAAAGCTTTCACAATTTCTGTCTCGGAGGCGAATATTCAGCATCATGTTTGCAAGTCAATAGGATGTGAAAGCAAAATCTAAATCCTATGCAAAGTGTCCAATTTAACTCCTATTGCTGCAGTGTAATGAGAGAATAAGTAGATTGTCTGTGATCTCACATCACAGTTTCCCATTCCTCTGACTTGTTCACAAATGTTAAATGGATAGCTGGGTACTTTTAGACCACCTAATGGTGGGCATCTGTGATTTATTAACATAACATACTTGATGGTTTATAAGGATTTGCATGAACATTTATCAATAGACAACCTAAACGTAGAACTGTAATATTACCAAATAGAAAGCATTAACACCAGCCAGAGAAAACAACTAACTAACTAAGTTTAACTAAGTTAAGTACTAATTGCATTATTACAAATAGAAAGCATAAACCTGGATGCAAACCAACTTCCTCCAACTCAACTACAATAAATCCGACTTGATCATCATCGGCCCGAAATCCCTCACAAAGAACACCCATAACTTCGGAATCACTGTCGACAACTCCACCCTGTCTCCATCTCCACACATCCGTAACCTGGGAGTAATCTTCGACAGCAACCTCACTTTTGAAAACCACATCAACCAAATAACCAGAACGGCCTTCCTTCACTTCAAAAACATTGCCTCCTCCAAATACAAGTCCTCCTCCTCACCCACAAAGCCCTCCATAACCAGGCTCCTTCCTACCTCACAGACCTGCTCCACCGCCACAATCCCCCCGTAACCTCCGCTCCTCTGACGCAGACCTCCTCTCCCCACCACTCAGGACCAAGCACAGTACCTGGGGTGACAGAGCTTTCTCCATTGCAGCGCCATCCCTCTGGAACTATACACATCCGTGACTGTACTGACCTGGACACATTCAAAACACTAATCAAAACACACCTCTTCAGATTAGCTTTCCACATACAATAGTCTTACATTTCTCACCTGATAGTTACTGGTTTTATTGTTTTTAATTTATTTTAATATGCTTGTTTTATGTGTTTTTTTTTTTGCTTATCTGTTTTTAATGAGCTATATGTGCTGGTTTTACTGTAGAGTGTCTTTGAGTACCATGTAAAGCGCTATATAAATCAAATGTATTATTATTATTATTATTATTATTATTATTATTATTATAATAACACCAGCTAAAGGAATAGTTCTACACCAAAACATGTTCTCTTTTTTTAATGATGGCTTTTAACTGATCTAAATCATTAGTAAATTATGTATTAACATCAATAAGGTCATTAGTTACTGCTTATAAATCCTACAAAAAGCTTTTTTGTACACAATTTTATGTAATTAAGTTTAAGCTTTGATTAAAAAAGTGGTTTAATCAGTTCATTAAAAAAAAAAAATCTGTCATCAAATTTAATTGGTGAATTTGGTGAATACTTCCTTTGTTTCCAGAGCACCTCCCACTATTATATTAGACCCAATCAACTGCGAGCAAGATACATAACTGCCACCACAGCCAATCCGCGCACGGAGGGGCGGGGCTAATGCTGTGCGTTTAGTTGCCTTTGCGTTCAACTGCCACATTTCAAACTAGAATGGCGACCGCTGTCTGCGGTTTGCAATCCACCGGCAGTAACAGTAAATCAGTTAAAACACACAGAGAGCACCGGAGGAAAACGAAAGACTCCAGGAGGAGACAAGCGGCTTTGTTGTTCCTTAATAATATCTCACTCGACGGACGACCCCAGTGTCAGCCTAGCGATGAAAACAACGACCAAAAAGCCGCCGAGGAGCAGCGACTCAGGGAAAGAGACGGCGGCGCAACGGTCCTGCCCCTGCCGTCGGCAGACAGCCAAGAACCGGTCGCCCAGGTGACAGAACCCGCGGCGACAGGTAGTGGCTCGTCCTCCAGTTTTCCAGGGGTAGTCAGTCCTACCCGACCTTCTTTGGTAATGTCTCCGGCACCTGCTGGGGCAAACGAGGTATTTTTGGAGGGTGGCAGTGCGGCCGAGACGCAAACCCCGGACACCCCTCTGTCTCCTGTTCCCGCCGGACACCAGCCCTGTTCCCGTGTAAGGTCAACGCCCGCTGCTCTGAGCCCGGTCCCGACCGGTAATTCTGTGGATTCACGGCAGAGGTGAGGATAGTAGTGGTCGGTGTTTCAACATGGGCCTTTAAACAGGCTACTCACTTCCGCATGAAATGAAACCACCAGGTATAATGAGAGGAATTAACGTTCGTTCTCTGTTCCAGTATTTTCTGCATAAATAATATGGGATATATAACGCTAGATGGAGTATATAGCTAGGTTGTTTCACTACCTTACGTTGAACAGGGTTGATTGATACCTTGTGTTATTAGAGTTGCAAAATCACTGTCACTTGTCTGCTCTAAAATGAACACACCTCTTGTATCATTTGTCAGGTTTATGATGTGAGCTGTTTGGAGAAAATACCCGAATGAATCTAGGCTTTACCTCCAAATTTGTGATGCTAAAGAGATTTACATCACAGATTACCGATTGAGCCGTATCATGTGAAGGTCCCTTTTGTTTGGTTGATGCATTAATAAAGTGTGTCTTACTTGATTTCTACTCAGGTTAAGGAATGTCTCTGGTTCTCCTGGACCTAAAGTGGCAAAGAAAGTCCACTTCATCAAAAGTATGAGGCAGTACGATACCAGTGGATCTAGGTGAGTCTCCAATCTACATAACAAATAAATTTGACATGCTATATACAATAGAGGAACCCATGAGGAATGCTGCACTAATTTTTCTGTCAGAAAAATGTAATACAAACAACAAAAGCTGCTTAACTCTGGCACAGAGACTTAGTTTGGCTTGCAGAGGAATAATAGCAGTACAACTGCTGCGTGGTGACTGCTACAGTAAATTTAATCACCATTGGAAGCTTTGCAAAAGCCAAAAGAGGTGCAGTGTAGAAATGTAACACTATATTGCAGCAACAGTAAGCTTGCTCCACAGCATGATGGGACTGAAATAAAACACTGTTGTTATGTCGGTTGACACCTGTTATAAAACAGTGTGGTATTTGTTTGGATTTATTTTTTTGGAATATTTTCATACTCTTCTGTCATACTGCCCTTAGATACAGAAAATAACATGTCATATAGTTGTTGTTTTTTTGGGTTATTTCACTACCCAAACCATTTGTTTTTGACTTACATTTTTTACATTCCTCCTCCACTTTACTAACATTTCATGCCCCCATACATGTAATGTGTCATGTGTTTTCTGCTGGTGTGTGCAAAACAATGATGAAGCAATCCTAAATTGCCCCACAGGTCTGAGTTTTAGTTTCTGTTTATGACAGTGCATTTTACTTACTGAGCTGAAGCAAAGCTATCTGGGTCATATAACTAAGCTAATTAACACAAGTAGATTTCTGTGCTGCAATATTGTCCCCTGTAAGAGATTTGATATCTCTCGTGTGTGTGTCGCACTGTTGTGTTCAGTGGTTGTAAATAGATGGTGAGTGGTTTGTTGTCCACATTTTTGTCCGAACAATAGAGTTCTAGTGAATGTGTACTGCATTTGTTGGTTGCTTCTTCCTGGTTTTAGTCAGTGCAGCTCTTAGCCCCAGTTTGTGCCTCACATTACTTTTGAACCACAGAGATAAGCATCAGATTTTTCTAAAAATAAATAACCCACAAACGTTACAAACCCAGAAGGTTGTTTACGATTAGTTGATTGACAGAAAGTTGATCTACTACTACTACTACTACTAACAGTCTTGATAATTTATTAATGATAAAAAAATATTTCCTATTTTCAGCAACCATAATTAGGAGATACAATCACAACTTTATCGTTGGCAGACAAAATGTTTTTTTTTTCTTGTTTTTTCCCCCCCCCCCAGAACAGCACTTCAATAGCTAGCTAGCTACAACCTTCTTTGTTTTTAAAATATTGGTGGTTATATATTTTTGGGAGAATCAGATGCTTATCTCGAGGGCTGAAGTGCAATCAAAGACTTTTTTCATTATCGGTTAATCTGCTGTTCATTTCACTCTCAGTGGTTTCAGTGACATGAAATACTTTGAATGAGTACGTTGTTCATCTCACAGTTGAGTAGAAGGTCCTTAATGTGGCCCAGCCAGGACACACATGCGTGCACACTGCTGTAATGTGGACTGAATGTGGACACATGTGGCCCAGACCACCTCCGAATGTGAGTGTTTGGATCTCAATACTTTGAATGAGTACGTAGTTCTGCTCACAGTTAAGTAGGCGGTCTTTAATAGGATCATTCCCGTTCTCACTGATATTATAATGTGGAGACTTCTTGGCTCAAACCACCTCCAAATGTGGTTTTTGAGAGCCAATCTCAATGCGTCCTTAGAAAGTTTTCACCTGTACTTAGAGCTGTCCACTTGTGATCTGATCACTCAGGAAGGATGTTAATGGTAGGTGGAATCGGGGGAATGTGTCCTCAATGAGCCCTGGGTGCATTCACACCTGTACCTAGAGCTGTTCCTTTGTGATCATATTACTCAGATCAGATTTTAATACCAGGTCAATATGGGGCCATTAATAGCTGTTCAGCTTCGGTAGTGACTTCTATGATCAACATAGAAGTGGCTCAGTGACTGATTGTCAGTGCAGCTCCAGCGATGATGAATATCTTGAGTACAGTAGCTGTTCAGTAGCAGTGACTCTGTGGCTGTGGCTTGTAGACTGACACACCATCTGTTTTGTCTGCCTGTACTTGCTGTGTCCTGCAGGATCGTGCTGATTTGTGCCAAGAGGTCGCTATATGCTGCTTTCTCAGTGCTGCCCTATGGAGAGAGGGCTCACCTCAGGTACAAAGAAAGCACCATCCCAAGCAGAGAACACCCACCACTCGCTTTTATGTTTTCATCATCCTGTGTGATTCATCGTTCATCAGAAAGGGGCAGTGTGAGTTCATTGTGCGGTGAAAATGACAAAATGTCTGACTCTTTCTGAACAGTGATCCTAAGCTGGAGACTCAGAGACAGAGGCTGTCTTCTGTGGTGGCTGCTGACCTGCTTCCTTCCCTGGAAGGTGTGGAGCTTGCAGACTATGGCAAGGTAAATGATGTCTGTGTGATATGCAGTATAGTGCCATGATGAACAGAAGTACTGTCATTACTCAGATAAATCTGCCTGATTTTAAGGTTGTTGACCGTCTTATTTTCCCTCCTCAGGTGGTGTCATACGCTCAGCTCCTTTATCCGACCAACGCCTTGGTGAGACAGAAGAGTGGCGGTGCTCCAGAGAACGGTACGGCTCTCACCCCTCAGTCCCGTTTCCGTGGCAACGGGCAGAGGAACTTTACCCCGGCTCGTGTGAACAGCAGCGTGGCACAGGACCAATGTATGGCTCCAATTTACACCAACAGACATCACATGAGATCTGCTTCTTTACTGTTTAACTGACCTCAGTTAGTTATTGTTGTTGCACACTCCGTTTTGTTTGTGTTTTTTCAGGTATAGAGGAGGTGGTAGAGTACGATCCTAACCTGCTCAGTGACCCTCAGTGGCCCTGTGGGAGACACAAGAGGGTTCTGATATTTGCATCATACGTGGTGAGAGTTTGTTCGTTTACATGCAGTTAAATATTCAGGATACAACCGGCTTTCTCCAATAAGCTCATTTATTAACAACGAGAGAACTAGTTTTTCATAGTCCGGGTAAGGGATTATAGTAACTTGGTTTCTCCTGGTAGCTTCGGGTAGACGCGCGTGACAAAAACTGCAGACAGGGAAAGTAACAGCAGAGCGGGTGGATGTTAGGAGAGGATGTTACATGTAGTAATGCGTCTTTATATTTAAAATAATTCCTTTCAAAGTTCGACTAAAATGTTTTTGTATCTGATTATGGGCTTTTGAGAGACCTTAACACACCTGTAAACTAATTGGATTGTGCGTGTTTGAGGCTGAGTTTCAGCATAATCAGACCTGTAGCAAACACTGTCAGTACTGCAAGCTAAAGTAATTAGGAAGCTAATCGACTTATAATGGGTAAGTGAAGATTTTAGCAAAAACTTAAATGAATTAGTCATTTGTCATTGGTTATTCCATATGGAAAACACTAAAAAATGTAATATGATAATAAATAATTTTAGGCCACACCGTCCCATCTGGGTTTCCATCATACTATCAGTGAACCAAAATAATAAATTGCATTCTATGTGGTTAGGGCTGGGTGATATGGAGAAAATGGGATATCACGATATTTTTGGCCAAATACCTCTATCGATTTTGCGACAATATTGTAGGTCTGACAATTGGTGCTTTACAAATATTTACACAATGAGATTTGTGATAAATAATCATCAGTAATGTGGATATAATGATTAAGTGGGTAAAGGGAAATGATAGAACTGTGAGAACAGTCTGGTAAGTTCAGAAAATGACATCACGTTACTGTAATGCAGCCTTTAAAACCAGGAAAGACAACTTTTGTGTCATATTACGATATCCAAAATCTAAGACGATATCTAGTCTCATTGATATATTTTACTGCTGACATACATGTAAAAAAAATAAACCATGCTGGTTTCTTTAGTGCTTGTTGTAAATGCACCTCTCTTACATGGACTGTCCTTATCAGTTTTTAATGACATACCATACCATTTTTAATTTGGGATTAAAAGTTTTCTGATGACATCTGTAAAATGAAGCAGATCTCCACTTCTAAATCAACCTCCAGCATTGTTGGAGTAAAATACACCCATTATGTCCCATTCACATGACTTTTATTGCTGCGGAGTAGATCATGTCACAAGACGGTAACCTCTAGTATGAGTGTGTGTGTGAGAAACGGTTATTACCTACCGAGGCAGTTTATATACGCAACTGTAAAACTTTATTGCAACTGTAATTCATGTTGACACAAGTCACTTCTGTACTGACATGCTGATTTGTTTTTCATCTCTGCAGACGACTGTCGTCGAGTATGTGAAACCTTCTGATCTGAAGAAGGACATGAATGAGACTTTCAAGGAGAAGTTTCCTCACATCAAGCTGACTTTGAGCAAGATAAGAAGGTGCAGATAGATTACACACCCCCTTGGAATGTCCTCTAACAGCCTTTTGAAGGCTGAAACTTGTTGTACCTCTCTCCACAATTCCTTGTGGTTGTTAATCTGGTTCAAACACAGTGCACTCTTTCTTAGGAAGCCAATCAGTAACTGTGACTTCTCTCCACTAGCCTGAAGAGGGAGATGGGGGCCATGAGCGAAGACTGCGGTCTACAGCCGGTCACCATAGCGATGGCTTTTGTTTACTTTGAGAAGCTGGTGCTGAAGGGACGCCTCAACAAGCATAACAGGAAGCTGGTGGCGGCGGCGTGTGTGCTGCTGGCAGCAAAGATCAGCAGCGATCTGCGGAAGCCAGAAGTCAAACAACTCATTGATGTAAGTAAAGTTTCCACAGAAACAGATCTCAGTGGAGAAACTTAAAAACAATGCAGGACACATTGGCCTGTGACCCTCATGCACGTTAGCTTCTTGTCTTACCTGGGGTCTGATAAACAGTAAATTCATCAAAGTCAGTGCCCATAACGCTATTTTCCAAGCGACTGTAGCTTTCATAATTCACAGGCTTTTCATGGTAAATCGGCCGTCGAGGCTTTTGTCGCTGTTTGTCACTCTGCCTGAGGAGAAACTGCTGGACTCGCGCTGCTGTTTATTTGGTTGCCATGACTTTGGGAGTGATGACATCCTGTCACTGTCCCAGTCGCTCACCCTCAAAGGGGAGAGAGAGCGGATGACTGTTCTCTTGAGTTCGTGGAGCAGACAGCTCTGCAGAGTCGTATAATTATGACTTCATGACATTTTTTTAAATACTGAAGGAGAGATGGTTTTTGTGATCGTTAGGAGCCGAAATTGTAATCACGAATAAAATTTCAATTAATTGCACAGCCCTACTATACAAAAGCAATTGAACGCAAAATTACAATACAAAAGTGGCCTAGTGGTGTAATTAATAGCAGAAAAGTCAGCAATGTATATGTAAACAGTGTACATTAGAATAATATTTATGATTGAGAAATTATACCTAATCATTACATTGTGTTTATATAGAAATATATTAGAAATAATATAGTAGTGTATAATGTTCAAAAACGGTATAACTGATAAACATAATGTCATAAAATATAAAAAGTCATAGTATTTAATAAAAAAAGCCATAGTATGTTATGTTATAAAAAAGTCATAATTTAGTATGTCATAAAATATAAAAAAGTTATAGTATTTAAAAAAGGCATAGTATAGTATGTCATAAAAAGTCCTAGTATGGCATAAAAGTCATAGTATAGTATGGCATAAAAATGTCATTAAAAAGTCCTAGTATAGTATGTCATAAAAAATAAAAAGGCATAGTATGGTGTCATGAAAAAAAGTCATAGTATAGTACTTTATAAAAGTCATAAAATAGTATGTCGTGAAAAAGTCATAAAAAGGGTCATATAGTATGTAATAAATATAAAACAAAAGTCATAGTATTTAATAAAAAAAAGCCATAGTATAGTATGTCATAAAAAAAGTCATAGAAATTTCATTAAAGTCATAGTATAGTATGTCATAAAGTCATAGTATAGCTGTCATAAAAAATAAAAAAGGCATAGTATAGTGTCATGAAAATATAAAAAAGTCATTGTATAGTATGTCATGAAAAAGTCATAGTGTAGTATGTCATCGTATAGTCATCAAAATATTAAAAAAAAGTCATAGTATTGTATGTCATAAAATATAAAAAGCCATAGTATAGTACTTTATAAAAGTCATAAAATAGTATGTCGTGAAAAAGTCATAAAAAGGGTCATATAGTATGTAATAAAAAAAGTCATAGTATAGTATTTAATACAAAAAAGCCATAGTATAGTATGTCATAAAAATTTCATAAAGTCATAGTATGTCATAAAAAATAAAGTCATAGTATGTTATAAAAAAGTCATAGTATAGTGTGTCATAAAAAAGTCATATAGTATGTCATAAAAAGTCATAGTATAGCACTTTATAAAAGTCATAAAATAGTAGATCATTAAAAACTCATAGTATAGTAAGTGTCATAAAAAAGTCATAGTATAGTATGTAATAAAAAGTCATAATTTAGTATGTCATAAAAATATTTAAAAAAAAGTGTCATAAATAAGTCATTGTATAGTATTTCAAAAGTATAAAAAAGTCATAGTATAGTGTAATAAAAAGTCATAGTATGTCATAAAAATATAAAAAGTCATAGTATGTCATAAAAAGGGTCATAGTATAGAATGTAATAAAATTATTTAAAAAGGTCATAGTATGTCATGGTATAGTATTTCATAAAAATATAAAAGAAAGTCATAGTATAGTACGTCATAAAAATATAAAAAGTTATAGCATCGTATGTCATAACAATAAAAAATCATTGTTAAGGAGGTCATAAAAAAGTCATAGTATAGTACGTCATAAAAATATAAAAAAAAAATCATAGTAAAGTATGCCATAAAAAAGTCATAAAATATAAAAAGTTATAGTATAGTACTTTATAAAAGTCACAATATAGTATGTCATAAAAAGTCATAGTATAGTATGTCATAAAAATGTCATAATATAAAAAGTCATAGTACAGTATGTCATAGTATGTCATAAATAAAGTCATCATGATCACTATGGAAAAAAATAAACATTTCTGTTGGATGCATGGGCATCAAACAGGGAATACTTACATTTTTAGGGCGTATGATCATCTGTATGCTATATTTTATTTGTTTACATTTTTAGACTCTTACTACATCGTAATATGTATTCCTCTGTTTTTCTTCCTGTGGACGAGCAGAAGCTGGAAGAGCGTTTCCGTATCAACAGACGGGAGTTGATTCCTCTGGAGTTCCCGGTGCTGGTTGCCTTGGAGATGGGACTTTACCTCCCCGAGAGCAAAGTCATGCCGCACTACCGCAGGCTGGTGCTGCAGGGTTAGACTGGATATGATGATGTCTGACATTTTCTGGTTTCATTAATAACATCAGCAAGTGTGAGTGTGGTAAGGTAAAAGAGTGAGTGAGTGTGTGTGTGGTGGTGGATCGACCAGTTTATACACTGTGGTATTTGAAACAAATAATTCTGGTAGTATTTATTTTCAGTCAGTTGTGACTTAAGTCTTACTCACTGTATATTGAGGATAACTAGTTTACACTCACATATTTTAAGACTTAATGGCATGTGTGTCTCTCTGAATGTGTTTTTGTACGTGTAACGTTCTGATGTCGATGCAGTCATGAACTCTATGTTAGAGATGTCTTATGAGCACGTTAATTGTGCTTTTATTTTGGTTTTCTGTGACCGATTTCTTTTGGTATTCTATTTAAATGAAACATACGCTGTGATGTCTGTGGAATACTTTTCTCCTGCACCTTTCTTACTACTATACACAGTCTGTATTCTATTTATTATGAATGACAAAGAACCATACTGTTGATTTTGTAAATGCCTTTTTAAACCCACTGTGACATTGAAGTGTTTTTAGCCATTAGACTCATACATGATACTGTAGATTGTTGGTGGAAAACATGATTTGATGAAACATGAGAAGGATGGAAGTGACCTTTTAATTTTAGGTTCTGTATTTGTTTATGTCATATATATATATATATATATATATATATATATATATATATATATATATATATATATATATATATATATATATATATATATATATATATATATATATATATATATATATATAAAAACTTGTGAATAGAAAGAAAATGTTGGCTCAGACTCTTGTGGCAGCTGTGTGTCCAGACAGAAACAGGATTGTGATGGCATATTATTTATAATAAATGTGTTTTTTCTTTTTTTTTATCTTTCACATCGTTAACCAGGGATATGTATTTTTTTTTTTAAAAACACTGCACTGGAATTTATTCCTAGTCAGGCTAGTTGTTGTATTTTTCAGTTCTCAGGAATTTTTCTTTCTCATCTTTGAATGGCTTATAAAACCTAACCCAAAGAGATGTTTAAAAGTTGTTACTGTAGCTATCCTCACTGGAATCACCTGTAGTCCCATTGTAAGTCAATGGAAGGTAACTGATTGTGCTTTCACAGATAACAAGTACCAGACAGTATTAACCTGACTGTAGTACTTGTTGTATAGTAACTCTTCTGATTTAGGTGTACAAATATGGAGAAAAAAGTGCCTGAAACTACAGTGGCAGAGAAATGGTTAACCATCTTATCATAAGTGATATTTAATGTTGACTTTTCTGAGTCTTGCTGCTGTAGAGATTTTTTAAATGTCGACGTTCTTGTCTGGGAAACATAATCAAACTGTTTATTGTCTGCAGTTGTGAAAAATGTATTATGATAAAAATCCAAATAGATCTTGTATTGTTGGTGTCAAATAAATATTCAGTTTTTTTTTTTTTCATACTGTAAAATTGTTTTTCAGATATATATTCAGAAACTGAAAAGTCATCAGTTTTGTTTTTTTGAGTCAACAATAATTTATATGACGCCGTTTCATCTCCTCAAAGCAGTATCAGTAAGTGAAGTGAAGCAAGTGAAGTAATCGGTCACAAAACTGGAGAATAAACATGACAGTCAAGCGTGTTTCTCATCATTTTACTGTTCCCTTGTGTTAGGACAGCTCAGACTAGCTCTCATGCAGGTAAAATACATGTTCAATCAGTTTGTTTTAATTCAACACACTGTTGGAGGATGAACATGGCACAATCAGCGAGGGAGAGGAGTCTTAGTGACAGTTTCTACTATATTAACCATAATCTTTAACCTTAATGTTTAATAGTTACAAAACAGCTGAAGCAGCTAAATAAATAACTTAAATAATAAACTTTAACAGTTCTTAGTCCAGACTCATGTCTTCATCATCGTCTTTCTTGTCTTTGGAGTCTCCATCCTGGTCCGACTTTGTCTCTGTCTCCATGGCTTTGGCAAAAGCCTCGACATCTGCAGTGATAGAAATGTTAAGAAATTGGTGCTGCAAAAAAGAACTGTTTTCATTATCTTTTGTACATATAGTATGTCATAAAAATATAAAAAGAAAGTCATAGTATGTCATAAAATGTCAAAATCATAGTATAGTATGTCATACAAATATAAAAAGTCATAGTATGGTATGTCATCAAAAAAGTCATAGTATAGTATGTAATAAAAACAAAAAAGTCATTAGTAAGTCATGAAAACTCATAGTATGGGCACCTAGATAGCTCACCTAGCAGAGCATGTGCCAATATGTAGAGGTTTACTCCTCAAAGCAGGTTCTACTCGGCCCTGCGGTCCTTTGCTGCATGTCATTCCCCCTCTCTGTCCTCAGCTGTCCTATATAAATAAAGGCTTAAAAAACAATGCCCCAAAAAATCATAGTATGGTGTCATAAAAATATAAAAAATGCATAGTATAGTATGTCATAAAAATATAAAAAGGTCATAGTATAGTGTGTCATAAAAATATTAAAAAAGTCATAGTATAGTATGTCAAAAAAAAGTGATTAAAAAAGTCATTGTATATAAAAAAAAGTTATAGTATAGTATGTCGAAAAATGTGATAAAAAGTGATAAAAGTCCTAGTATAGTATGTAGAAAAAAAGTGATAAAAAGTCATAGTATAGTATGTCGAAAAAAGTGATAAAAAGGTCATAATATATATAGTATGTTGAAAAAAAGTGATAATAAAGTCATAATGTGTCGAAAAAGTGATAAAAAGTCATAGTATAGTATGTCGAAAAAAGTGATAAAAAAGTCATAGTATAGTATGTCATAAAAACTAAAAAGTTATTAGTAAGTCATGAAAACTCATAGTATGGGCACCTAGATAGCTCACCTAGCAGAGCATGTGCCAATATGTAGAGGTTTACTCCTCAAAGCAGGTTCTACTCGGCCCTGCGGTCCTTTGCTGCATGTCATTCCCCCTCTCTGTCCTCAGCTGTCGTATATAACTAAAGGCCTAAAAAACAATGCCCCAAAAAAATCATAGTATGGTGTCATAAAAATATAAAAAATGCATAGTATAGTATGTCATGAAAATATAAAAAGTCATAGTATTGTATGTCATAAAATATAAAAAGTTATAGTATGTAATAAAACATTAAAAAAGGTCATAGTATAGTGTGTCATAAAAATATTAAAAAAGTCATAGTATAGTATGTCAAAAATATAAAAGGTCCTAGAAATATAAAAATGTGATAAAAAGTCATAGTATAGTATGTCATAAAAACTAAAAAGTTATTAGTAAGTCATGAAAACTCATAGTATGGGCACCTAGATAGCTCACCTAGCAGAGCATGTGCCAATATATAGAGGTTTACTCCTCAAAGCAGGTTCTACTCGGCCCTGCGGTCCTTTGCTGCATGTCATTCCCCCTCTCTGTCCTCAGCTGTCCTATATAAATAAAGGCCTAAAAAACAATGCCCCAAAAATCATAGTATGGTGTCATAAAAATATAAAAAATGCATAGTATAGTATGTCATAAAAATATAAAAAGTCATAGTATTGTATGTCATAAAAAAGTAATAATATAGTATGTCATAAAATATAAAAAGTTACAGTATAGTATGTAATAAAATATTTAAAAAGGTCATAGTATAGTGTGTCATAAAAATATTAAAAAAGTCATAGTATAGTATGTCATAAAAATAAAAAAGGTCCTAGAAATATAAAAATGTGATAAAAAAAGTCCTAGTATAGTTTGTAGAAAAAAAGTCCTAGTATAGTATGTCGAAAAAAATAATAAAAAGGTCATAGCATAGTATGTCGAAAAAAGTGATAAAAAGTCCTAGTAGTTTGTAGAAAAAAAGTCATAGTATAGTATGTCGAAAAAGTGATAAAAAGGTCATAGTATATTATGTCGCAAAAAGTGATAAAAAGTCATAGTATAGTGTGTCGAAAAAAAAGTCATAGTATAGTATGTCGAAAAAAGTGATAAAAAGGTCATAGTATAGTATGTCGAAAAAAGTGATAAAAGTCATAGTATAGTGTGTCCAAAAAAAGTGATAAAAAAGTCATAGTGTAGTATGTCGAAAAAAGTGATAAAAAAGTAATATTATAGTATGTCGAAAAAAGTGATAAAAAAGTAATATTATAGTATGTCGAAAAAAAAGTCATAGTATAGTATGTCGAAAAAAGTGATAAAAAGGTCATAGTATAGTATGTCATAAAAACAAAAAAGTCATTAGTAAGTCATGAAAACTCATAGTATGGGCACCTAGATAGCTCACCTAGCAGAGCATGTGCCAATATATAGAGGTTTACTCCTCAAAGCAGGTTCTACTCGGCCCTGCGGTCCTTTGCTGCATGTCATTCCCCCTCTCTGTCCTCAGCTGTCCTATATAAATAAATATGATAATAAAGTCATAATGTGTCGAAAAAGTGATAAAAAGTCATAGTATAGTATGTCGAAAAAAGTGATAAAAAAGTGATAAAAAAGTCATAGTATAGTATGTCATAAAAACTAAAAAGTTATTAGTAAGTCATGAAAACTCATAGTATGGGCGTACGTAATAAAGGCCTAAAAAACAATGCCCCAAAAAATCATAGTATGGTGTCATAAAAATATAAAAAATGCATAGTATAGTATGTCATAAAAATATAAAAAGGTCATAGTATGTCATAAAAAAGTAATAGTATAGTATGTAATAAAATATTAAAAAAGGTCATAGTATAGTGAGTCATAAAAAATATTAAAAACGTCATAGTATAGTATGTCGAAAAAGTGATAAAAAAGTCATGTGTCAAAAACAGTGATAAAAAAGTAATGTTAAAGTATGTTGAAAAAAGTGATAAAAAGGTCATAGTATAGTATGTCGAAAAAAGTGATAAAAGTCATAGTATAGTATGTCGAAAAAGTGATAAAAGGTCATAGTATAGTATGTAGAAAAAAAGTGATAAAAAGTGATAGTATAGTGTCGAAAAAAAGTGATAAAAAGTCATAGTATAGTGTGTCGAAAAAAAGTGATAAAAAGGTCATAGTATAGTATGTCGAAAAAAGTGATAAAAGTCATAGTATAGTATGTCGAAAAAGTGATAAAAGGTCATAGTATAGTATGTAGAAAAAAAGTGATAAAAAGTGATAGTATAGTGTCGAAAAAAAGTGATAAAAAAAGCAATAGCATAGTATGTCGAAAAATGTGATAAAAAAGTTCTAGTATAGTGTGTAGAAAAAAAGTCCTAGTATAGTGTGTCGAAAAAAGTGACAAAAAAAGCAATAGCATAGTATGTCGAAAAATGTGATAAAAAAGTTCTAGTATAGTGTGTAGAAAAAAAGTCCTAGTATAGTATGTCGAAAAAAGTGATTAAAAAGGTCATAGGTATGGTATGTATGGTATAAACAGTAATAGTATAGTATGTTGAAAAAAAGTCATAGTATAGTAAGTCGAAAAAAGTGATAAAAAAAGCAATAGCATAGTATGTCGAAAAATGTGATAAAAAAGTTCTAGTATAGTGTGTAGAAAAAAAGTCCTAGTATAGTGTGTCGAAAAAAGTGACAAAAAAAGCAATAGCATAGTATGTCGAAAAATGTGATAAAAAAGTTCTAGTATAGTGTGTAGAAAAAAAGTCCTAGTATAGTATGTCGAAAAAAGTGATTAAAAAGGTCATAGGTATGGTATGTATGGTATAAACAGTAATAGTATAGTATGTTGAAAAAAAGTCATAGTATAGTAAGTCGAAAAAAGTGATAAAAAAGTCCTAATATAGTATGTCGAAAAATGTGAAAAAAAAGTCCTAGTATAGTATGTCGAAAAAGTGATAAAAGGTCATAGTATAGTGTGTAGAAAAAAAGTGATAGTATAGTGTCGAAAAAAAGTGATAAAAAGGTCATAGGTATGGTATGTAAGAAAAAGTCATAGTATAGTAGGTTGAAAAAAGTGATAAAAAAGTAATGTTAAAGTAAGTCGAGAAAGCGAAAATAAGTCATAGTATAGTATGTCGAAAAAAAGTCTTAGTATAGTAAATAAAGGCCTAAAAAACAATGCCACAAAAAAATCATAGTATGGTGTCATAAAAATATAAAAAACGCATAAAAAAGTGATAAAAAAGTCATAGTTTAGTATGTTGAAGAAGAGTCATAGTATAGTATGTCGAAAAAAGTGATAAAAAGTCATAGTATAGTGTGTCGAAAAAAAGTCATAGTATAGTATGTCGAAAAAAAATCATAGTATCGAAAAAAAGTGATAAAAAAGTCATAGTATAGTATGTTGAAAAAGAGTCATAGTATGTCAAAAAATGTGATAAAAACATCCTAGTATAGTATGTTGGAAAAAAGTGATAAAAGGTCATAGTATAGTATGTCGAAAAAAGTGATAAAAAGTAATATTATAGTGTGTCGAAAAAAAGTCATAGTATAGTATGTCGAAAAATGTGATAAAAAAAGTCATAGTATGTCGAAAAATGTGATAAAAAAAGTCATAGTATAGTATTTCGAAAAAAAGTCTTAGTATAGTAAAGGCCTAAAAAACAATGCCCCAAAAAAATCATAGTATGGTGTCATAAAAATATAAAAAACACATAGTATAGTATGTCATAAAAATATAAAAAGTCATAGTATTGTATGTCATAAAAAAGTCATAGTATAGTATGTAATACAATATTAAAAAATGTCATAGTATAGTATGTCATAAAATATAAAAGTCATAGTATAGTATGTCATGAAAATATAAAAAGTCATAGTATTGTATGTCATAAAAAAGTAATAGTATATTATGTCATGAAAATATTAAAAAAGTCATAGTATAGTATGTCGAAAAAAGTGATAAAAAAAGTCAAACTATACGTATGTCGAAAACAAGTCATAGTATAGTATGTCATAAAAGTCATAAAAACTCATAGTATAGTATGTCATAAACAAGTCATAGTATAGTATGTTATAAAAGTCATAGTATAGTATGTCATAAAAGTCATAAAAACTCATAGTATAGTATGTCATAAACAAGTCATAGTATAGTATGTTATAAAAAGTCATAGTATAGTATGTCATAAAAAAGTCATAAAAAGTAATAGTATAGTATGTCCTGAAAAAAATCATAGTATAGTATGTTATAAAAGTCATAGTATAGTATGTCATAAAAAAGTCATAGAATAGTATGTCATAAAAATGTTAAAACGTCATAGTACAGTATGTCATAAAAAGTCATAAAAATATATAAAGTCATAGTATAGTATGTTATAAAAAATATTTAAAAAAGTCATAGTATAGTATGTCATAAAAATATTTAAAAAAGTCATAGTATAGTATGTCATAAAGAAAAAAACATTTTCAGTTAGTTACAGTTTTCTCTGCTTGATGTGACACTGACCTCCTTTGTTAGCTGCATCCACAGCTTCTGCAGGCAAACCAAATTGGTTCATCAGAGGCCCTAACTGCCCGGACGCCAGGGCGCTGCTGAACATGCTCATTGCCTGAGGAGAGACAATAAACACCAAGAATAAGGACAAATACAGTACAACAAGATGCTAAATACCAACAAGAGACACAGACAGAGAGAGAGAGAGAGAGAGAGAGAGAGAGAGAGAGAGAGAGAGAGAGAGAGAGACTCATAGTGACCAGAATCCTTTTTTTTGGGGGAGCATTTTTAGGCCTTTATTGACAGAACAGTTGAAGAAATGAAAAGGGAGAGAGAGGGGGAATGACACGCAGCAAAGGGCCACAGGTCGGAGCCGAACCCGGGCCCGCTGCACCGAGGAGCAAACCCCTACATATGGGCTCCCGATCTACCAACTGAGCACATTAGAGGGAATATGTTAAATTATCTCAAAAACAGTCTATATACATCCATATCTCTTAAAATACAAGGCTTGTGTTCAATGGTAAAATGAGGAAACAGAAAAACAACATTTTCATACTGAATTTAAATATAAACTTACTCAGAATTAAGGAAGATTGTATTGAGTTACAATCTGATTGTAAACCACAGAGGGCGTTCAGCGGCACACTTCACCTGTTGGAACTGAGGCGAGCTGAGCGTGTTGTTGAGCTCCTCTGTGCTCTGAGGCAGGGACTCTCCAGATGGCAGGTAAGGCATCAACCTCTGCTGCACCTCAGGGTTGACAAGGATGGGAGCCATGATCTCAGGTGTCAGGACGCTGGCGAGGTCCACTGCAGGTAACAAACACCACAACTGACTTGTTAGTCGAAAAACATCCACATTTTCCTACAGTTGTAAAATCTATCCGATGGGGTTTATGCCCTTTAGACGATGAGCAGGAATTTGAATGTTTGACTGTCTTTAACTAAAGTACTAGCCACTGATGCATTTAACTGCAGTAGGAAAATCACAGCTCCCAAGTCATGGAACTTTAATAAATTAACTTGTTTTAGGAATTCACAAACATATACAGTAGTGGAAGAAGTACTCAGATCTTTTACTTAAGTAAAAGTACTAATACAACACTGTGAAAATACTCCAATAAAAGTCCTGTATTCAAAACCTTACTTGAGTGAAAGTATGTAAGTATTATTAGCAAAATGTACTTTCAAAAAGTAACAAAAGTAAAAGTACTCATTGTGTAGTAAAATGTTCCCTGTCAGTATTTTATGATTCTGGATGGCTATTATTGCTGCATGTGTATGTTGTATTTGACGGCTGAAGATGTTTAAACCTACATTGTGTACTTTTTTGAGTTAATTCTTAGCCTTTGTTCTTTCACAAATATGTGCTCATTCATGTGTAATTACTTCCACCAACTAATCAAAGTATTCTCGTACGCGTAGAATCTGCCATTCAGAATCATTCAGAATACATAGGAGCGAGTCGCTTGAATGACGGGCACCATGTTGTGCCTCCATCATTAGCCAAAGAGGGACATACCTCCGCCTTTCGCCCCTCTTACACTCAGTGGCACCGTGACGAATGCCAGGGGGAGATTACTCGCGACTGCCGGCAGATTTGAAAGCCTGTTGAAGATGGAGGATCACACCTATTCTCTAGGACATGTAACGGAGTCGCCAAGGAAGTTAAAAAGAGAATTAAAACGACAACGCGACAGGAAAAGCAACAAGACCAAAGTTAATATTGGAGTGGCTTTTCCAAGATGGAAAGAGCTCATAAAGGAGCAAGGATTTTAAAAGGGATGCCGAAGTTGCCTGCTTTCTTCTTGACAGGTAATTCTGCCTATTTGTGTAAATTTGAAGTTTCATAGTTGCTTGGCTAACTATAGCATGGTTGTGCATGACGTCGTGATTTCCCTGGCAGACAACTCACGTCATGCAGTTGTAACACAGACAGCTAGAACAGAAGCGTGTAAACGATGGAGATACTAGCTAATTAGTAATTAATAAGAGCTAATTTCGGGTTCGGCCACCGCAGGAGTTAGAACGCGCTCGGAATGGTGGGGGCTAGAAAGTAATATTCAGTTGGTTGTCATATACAATTTCACCGCTAGATGGGAGAAATTCTTACACAATGTAGCTTTAAGGTTGAGCTAATTTTAACTTGTTAATATACTGTTGGGTAGTTTAATCTACAGCATATGTTTGTCCTGTGAGAACATATAAGTATATATATATATATAAGTACATATAAGTGTGAGAAAATAGTGACAAATGTAATTTATTCAATTCAATTCTATTTTATTTATAGTATCAAATCATAACAAGAGTTATCTCAAGACACTTTCCAGATAGAGTAGGTCTAGACCACACTCTATAATATACAAAGACTCAACAATTACAGTAATTCCCACAAGAGCAAGCACTTAGTGCGACAGTGGTGAGTAAAACTTCCTTTTAGGGAGAAACCTTGGACAGACCCAGGCTCTTGGTGGGTGGTTGTCTGCCTGTGCCAGTTGGGGGTATGATGAACAATGGCAATTACAGCCACAGTAAAGATAATGGAACTATGACTAGAAATAATAGTTGTTGTAGTAGTTCATTTAGAACTCCCAAATCCCAAGAAGGTGAATATAGGATAAATGAAACTCCAATAATCAATCTGTTTTAGCTCTGTTTTTGGTCTCCACCAACTCCTGAGGGAAATACATCTGGCTCTTTAGCTGCTAAATGCTGCACTATGTTGACCGGCTGGTCTCTAACTGTGTCTGTCTACTGTGTACAGTAGGGTTTGTCCTTTTCTACTCCTTCAGTATTCTCTAGTTTTAAATGTGAATCTCTGGGCAAGGTGAGGGTGATAAATAGTATCCATGAAGCAGGATGTGTAGTACAGTTAAATAAAATTTAAAACAGAGACAGATTGCAGTATTTGCAGGGGGTTCCTGCTTCTGCAACACATTTAATTTATCATGTTCAAATGACACACTATTACAGAGACTGCTGCCTTCACAATGGTAATTATTTGCTGCATAGTTACTTGTGGAATTACACTAATTAGGCCTAATTATATATTTTCCCTCTGGTGGTTAATTCAAATTTTTGTCGAGTCTCAGTTGTGAGGAGCGTCTGTTGCTCACCTCCCTGTCCGCTGGCGGGCACATTCATGGTGGCCAGGATGCTCTGCAGGTCTCTCAGCTGGATTGGCTGTGTGGGGTTGGCTGCCCCCGCTGCCACAGAGGACACGGCAGGGGTGGAGGGGGTGGTGGCTGTCGGCGAGGCCACTGTGGTGGCGGAGGGAGTGATGGGGGTGGTGGGCACCTGGGTGGAGCCGAGCCGACTGGCAGCAGAGGTGGAGGTGGGGGTGACAGCTGTGGACGGACTGAGAGGAAAGAGCAAAAGATCACTGGACAATTATTAAAACTTTTAACATGAGACACATACACATCAACCTGTGATATTTTATGTTATTATGTAAAGTTTTCCTGTTGTTGTACCCATTTTCCTTAGACCTACATTATCTACCTCTGCTTCAGTTACTTCTATCTTTTGGAGGAATGCATTTCGACAACCTCAAAGAATTCAGAGTGAACTTGACGTGTTTAGTACATGAAGGTGTGGAGAACAACAGTGAGCATGACAGAAATAACAACCAAGGGAACAAGTTATTCCATTCACTGATGTGTATTCTGATTTATTAATCTAACTAGAGTTGTGACATAAGCCAATCGATAGTTTAGATGATCAACAGAAAGTTAATCAGCAGCTATTTTTACAATCATTTAAGTCCTTTTTTAGGCAAAAATGCTGAACATACTCTGGTTTTAGTCCCTCAACTAGTATCAGAGTAGGGCTGCAACAAATAATTGGTTCATTGATTTACAGAAACTTAACCGTTTAAGTCATTTTTTAAAGCAAAAACACCAAACATTCCTTGGTTATAGCTTCTTAAATGTGATGATTTGCAGATTTCTTTTGTCTTATACGAGAGTAAACTGAATATCTTTGAATTTTGGACTGTTGGTCGGACAGAACAAGCAATCCAAAGATGTCACCTTAGGCTTTAACATATTGAGAAATAATCAGCAGATTAATCGATAATGGAAAAAATTGTGCGTGAAGGAACTGGAATTTGCTGTTTCACCATAGACCAAAAAAATTATACTTACTGGAAGTCTTCTGGAGTTTTCAGCTGAAAGCTTTCTCCATTAGCTTAAAGCTCAAAAAAATATATACTATAAGTGGACCTTTTGCTAATATTTGTTTTTAAGCTATTTCCAAAGTCAATAATCAACCTTCAAGCTCAAGATTTTTCCCAATGTAGCTGTTAAAGACTGGTTTAAAACTAGAGATGTTCCGATACCGATACCAGTATCGGTATCTGCTCCGATACTGTCTAAAACACTGGTATCGGTAAGTACTGGAGTTAAAGCACCGATCCGATACCACGTAATAAAGCCCTAAAGAAAATCTACGTTAAAGTAGTTCTTTTATGTTCTTTTTCCGTTATAACTGACTGTCAAACTGGATAATAAAAGAAAGTTCCGGGGCGTTCATGTTTGTGTTTGTTCATGTTTCACAAAGAGTTTAACCTGAGCCAGACCGACAACAAAGATATAAATCACATCACATCTATACAGGGATAGTAGTATACAGCTGTTATACATCATATCATCTATACAGCTGTTATACATCATATCATCCATACAGGGATAGTAGTATACAGCTGTTATACATCATATCATCCATACAGGGATAGTAGTATACAGCTGTTATACATCATATCATCCATACAGGGATAGTAGTATACAGCTGTTAAACATCATATCATCCATACAGAGATAGTAGTATACAGCTGTTATACATCATATCATATATACAGGGATAGTAGTATACAGCTGTTAAACATCATATCATCCATACAGGGATAGTAGTATACAGCTGTTTAACATCATATCATCTATACAGGGATAGTAGTATACAGCTGTTATACATCATATCATATATACAGGGATAGTAGTATACAGCTGTTATACATCATATCATCTATACAGGGATAGTAGTATACAGCTGTTATACATCATATCATCCATACAGGGATAGTAGTATACAGCTGTTATACATCATATCATCCATACAGGGATAGTAGTATACAGCTGTTATACATCATATCATCCATACAGGGATAGTAGTATACAGCTGTTATACATCATATCATCCATACAAGGATAGTAGTATACAGCTGTTATACATCATATCATCCATACAGGGATAGTAGTATACAGCTGTTAAACATCATATCATCCATACAGAGATAGTACTATACAGCTGTTATACATCATATCATCCATACAGGGATTGTAGTATACAGCTGTTATACATCATATCATCCATACAGGGATAGTAGTATACAGCTGTTAAACATCATATCATCCATACAGGGATAGTAGTATACAGCTGTTAAACATCATATCATCCATACAGAGATAGTAGTATACAGCTGTTATACATCATATCATCCATACAGAGATAGTAGTATACAGCTGTTACATCATATCATCCATACAGGGATAGTAGTATACAGCTGTTATACATCATATCATCCATACAGGGATAGTAGTATACAGCTGTTATACATCATATCATCTATACAGGGATAGTAGTATACAGTTGTTAAAACATAATAAAATATATGACACACTGGTATCGGATTGGTACTCGGTATCGGCCTATACGCAAGTTCAGGGTATCAGAATCGGTATCGGGAAGCAAAAAATGGTATCGGACCATCTCTATTTAAAATGGTAAGTCTATAAAGATGCGTTAAATCTTTAATTAGCATGTACTGACACTAAAACCTGATTTACTGTTCATGTTTCCGACAGTTTATTTATTTATTTTTGATTATTTTTTGGGCATTTTTAGGCCTTTATGGACAGGGCAGCTGAAGAAAGGGGAGAGAAAGGGGGAAATGACATGCAGCAAAGGGCAGCAGGTCGTAGTCGAACCCGGGCCCGCTGCATCGAGGAGTAAACCTCTATATATGGGCGCCCGCTCTACCAACTGAGCTATCCGGGAGACCTCCGACAGTTGATTTTGTTATGCTCTTCATCCTCCTGTCTGTCACAGCTGCCCCTCATATTTCTTCGCAAAATCACATCTCCTTTGTTTGTTTATCAGCAGTAATAAAAATATGATGCCACCAAACAACCAAGTAGGCCCAAAAATACAAGGTACAGAGCCAGAAGCTGTTTTAGACAACATAAACTGTCAAAAAACAGTATATCTTTCTTGGATGTTAAACAGGAATAAGATACCTTGTGGAGGAGTTACTGGCTGCAGGAACACTGCTGCTGCTGCTGCTGCTGCCCAGGAGGTTGGCCAATCCTGGGCCAGCAAGTGCCCCGAGACCACCTGTTATTCACAAAGAAAAAGCCCCGTTATTCTCCTCCTGAGAGCATCAAACTGCATTTACCAAGATATTATCCTCTTTATAGGTACATACCGATCCCCCCCAGTCCAGTTGGTCCAATGAGCTGCATGAGCTGGTTGTGGCTCATGTTACCCAGAAGGCTCTGCAGACCGCCCTCCCCTTTACATAAGAAAAATAACAGGTGACATCCAGCATCAGGATTATGATAGCAATATTTCAGGTTCTTGCACATTACAGGAAAACAGATATGTGAGCATCTGTTACCCCCCAGAGCAGACAGGTCGTGCCCGCCGCTGCCGCCACTACCCAGAGCGCCGGGCATGGGAGGGTTGTTGAGATACTCGTTCACTTTACGGCAGTGCTCCTCATCCTTGTCACTCTTTGGCTCCTGAGATCAGATAAACAATACTCAGACTGATGTTCACTGATGTTTACACTATGTTTATTCAGTAGTTTTTCTACATTAGGCATTGATATAATTGTGTGTTAATATAATAATAATAATAATCTTGTCTCTGTTGATTTGAATTGAAAATAAATTGGAAAGATACAAGAGTTGGTTAGACTTTCAAGTGTTTAAAGGATAGGGCTGGCATTGTTCTATATTTAACAACCCTAAACGCTCCTTTTAAAAATGTAAATTTCATTAAGTTAGCAAAAGCTATACAAACAGGAGTAAGTTGCGCATTTGCTGGGGACTATTTTCAGCTGTGGATTAAAACACATTTGGTGCTTAGTGAATATTTACAGCAGCAGGAGCGTGTACGTGGGATTGACTCAAAATAAACTACAATGCCCTCGTTGTGATGAAGGCACATGTCACTCAGTGCAACAGTGTGGCTCATTGATGTGTTTTTAATAGTTTTTGGACAACAATGGAGCTCTGTCGCACAGAGGAATAAACCACATGAGGCTTTGGCTACATAGGCAATACTTGTAAGTAGGATAAATTCATTGTTTTTGGTCTTTTCGTAGATTTGTTAACAATAAAACAAATGTCAAATTATGACCAGCCTAATCTATTCCATAATTTCTGAAAAAAAGCCTGCCACAATACAACTTGTTATATGCTTTTTTTTCTTGTGTGAATGTATGAAATGGCAGTTGTTAGAAACATTATGCTTATAACGGGTTTTGCTTCAGTTTCTTTGTTAAACCATTTGCATCCAAACTTCTGTTTTAGTATTTCTGTCTTTCATGTGTTAATCATGAAAGCTGAGTGACCTTGCCAAGAGCACAGAATGTATCCCTGAGGGAAGAACGCATAATGTGGAGGAGATGCCGGGCCTGACCAGAGATAAGAAAAAAGCTACTGATTGCATGAACCTTTTATGAACCGAATAACTAACTTGACTCCCAACTCCTTTAAAAAGACACTGTTGTGAACAATCTATCTGCAACAGTGTCATTACCTGCATAATACAGGTTTATCTCTTGTACATTTACCTTTCTCATTGTGTCTTTTTAACAAGTGAAAACCAAAGTGTGTGCTGCATACCTGCATCCAGAAGAAGAGTCTTTTGGAGCCAGCTTTGAACTTCAGCACATAGACTCGTCCGGTGGTGCACTGGTTCACCCGTTTGAACTCACAGTCATCAGGGAAGATGATCAGATCCTAAATCAGGACATGAAAAGGGGTTAATGTTAAAAAGTCAAACGCAGGCGGAGCCTGTATAACATGCAGGAAGTGTCCCCTACATCATCCACGTTCCCGGTGGTCCGATCCTTCCAGCAGAGGTGGATGAGCGAGTCGTCGGTCTGCTGTATGTAAACCTGGCCTTTGCGCTTGTCAGGGGTCACCGTGCTGCCCTTCATGGTCATCTTACCAGCCCGAAACTCCACCAGGTACTTGCTGGAGGAGCCGCGGGACCCAGACACCATGCTGGGGAACAAAGCTCCAGAAGCCATGATGAAGAGGACAGACTGCTGCAGGGGGGACAAAGAGGAGGAAAGCCTCAGACAGGCCTCACTACATAGAAACATATGGGTCATAAATAGTCATAAAGGTCATCAGAATCAGGTTTATTGCCAAGTAGGTTTTCACATACAAGGAATTGGCCTTGGTGTTTTGGTGCAAGAGAAAATAAAAAAAAAACAAGTTCTGCAAAGTCAAGTAACAAAAAAAAACTGAATACTATGAAATAAGTAATTATATATATATATATATATATACAGTAATGTGAAAAAATTAGGACACCCATGCTAAAGTTGACTAAAAAGAGGAATAAAAAAAATCATCTTTTGGAAACTGATCTTAATACCTTAATTAAAAAAATGAGGAAAAATCCTTTTAGGACACCAATTTTGTTTGTGAATGAATAATGTAAATAAATAAATGTTCTTCCTTAAAATACAGGGGGCATAAGTAAGTACACCCCTATGTTAAATTCCCATAGAGGCAGGCAGATTTTTATTTTTAAAGGCCAGTTATTTCATGGATCCAGGATAATATGCATCCTGATAAAGTTCCCTTGGCCTTTGGAATTAAAATAGCCCCACATCATCACATCCCCTTCACCATACCTAGAGATTGGCATGGGGTACTTTCCATAAAATCATCTCTCAATGCAAATCAAACCAGCTATTAGGCTAACTGAAATAAAGCCATGCCAATATATATATATATATATATATATATATATACTACTTATTTCATAGTATTTCTTTATTCTGTTTTTTTGTTACTTGACTTTTAAAAAAAGGTCTTTTTTAAAACCAAAAAGCTGTGTGGTCCCAGATTATACTGCAGGAGATATGAGGTGTTTTTTTCCTGCTGTGTCACTCCACTCATGAACTTACTAATGAACATATTATCCAGCAGTAGATTCATTCAAATATATTTAAAATGGTAGTTCTTCCTTGGACATTCATTCTGGACATGTTTCTAGCGCACTAGTCTATTTAATGTAAAGCTATTATTTTGTTATTTTCTTTCAGGGGATGGTAAGGTTCTCCTAGACTGACACGACAATCACAATTTTACCAGATGATATAATAAAGAAACAGATTTGAAACGGAACATAGGACCGGAACAAAGCTCATCCCAGTGCTCCCATAATGAACCTGCTACTGGAGCAGTAGCCACGGATGACTCTGCATCCTGCAGCCAGCTGTCTGTTTTCAGCTCGGCGTGGTCACGACTGAGCTGCAGTTTTACATTCTACACACGTGGAGTAAACACACACCTGGTTTTGTTGTATCAAATTCAATATGTATATATATATACATATATAGAAGGAAAAAAAGATGTTTGTACTTACATGTACTCACTGAAATACCGTACACACAGGCAAACACACTAAAGATGCTCGTAATTGGCTAGCTGGCGCCGGTGCTTCACTGCGATTGGTCCAACCGTGTGTCAATAATGAGGGCTTTGCACGTTCGGTAGAGATGGCACAACATTGCCAGTTTATTCTAACTAATAGCTTTATAAATTAAGTATGTAACAATGCACTCTTGAACTTTTACACATCAGATTTGACGCTGTACAAACATATCGATATGCAACTCTACCATATTTATCATCCATACTGGCAACCAGTTTTTAGCATTGTAGAAATTGTGTATATTCGGATTGCACCTTATTTGCACTTATCTTAGTCTTTTGTGTAGTGCTTGCACTCTTTGTCTCTGCCCTCTCCTAACTTAGATACTGTGGCACAGCAGTTTCTCTCGTCTTATTTTAGAGGCCTGAGAGGTTAAGGTTTTCACTTTTTTTCCCACAAGAATTCAGCAAAGATTAGAAAAAAAGTCAGAAAAAATATTAAAATGTTTATTTTATTTTCTTTCAAATCCTATAAATCATCTCTGGCCTATTATCTGAGCACCACTGGTATAAATAACACACAATGTCATAAGATGTGGTTAAAGTGATGGTTCAAACAACGACAGGGCTGGTAATTTCAATAGTGCATCATTTATTTCTCAAATATGCCATGTATGCATATGGTTGTGTATGGATAACAGTATGAGGAAAAACTAAACAAAATACAATCTAAACATTTTCAAATAAATGCTAGACGAAACAAGAGGGTAAAGAGTGTGAGAACCATCACAGCAAACCTGCACCTTTGAGTGTCTGCAGGCCTCGCAAAGTGCTTTAAATTCAGAGTAAATTCAAGAGCGGCTGGGGGAAGACATGATGTAGAATATATTTTCACTGTACAATATGTGCATTGGACTGTGAGCGTTCAAATGTGCATGTTCATGCAACGTTAGTGCTTTGAAACACAAAGGAACATACTAACATCTGTTGTATATATGTAAGTGTTCTAACCTAAGCACACAACATTCATTAATGGCTGCCTCTGTAGTGTCTGAAGCACACATTGGCTACAAGCTAGAGTGTTTTGTTTTCATTCTTTCACATTTCACGAGGGCAGACCAGATGGATCAGTTTGCATAGGTTTATGATGGCTACAGTGTTCTGTCTTTTTTGCTGCTGCTGTGTCCGAAAACCGCTTTCGTTGATGGAAAAATGTCTCTGGGCATCAAACTGGAACCTCTGGAAACAGTCAGTTACTTGTCCATGTGTGAAGACAAACGGCTATAATCAGGAGTCGGTATGTAGCAGCTCTCTCTTTAAACAAGAGGTTTTTGAACGGTGCCTCGGCAGGCGGAGGGAAAGATGTGAGCCGCAATTTGCCTCAAAATTCCTACTCCTTCCCGGAGTCATAACTCGGTCAAAAATATAGGCTATAACACAAATTTTAGATTTGGTGCGACTTGCACTTCCTGGAGATATCATTATTATCAACATCCGCTTGGAAATCATAAAAATTAAAGATGCTCCTTTTAATGCAAGAACTTTCCTGAGAATCTTTTTTTTTTTAAACTTTTCTTCAGTAACAAAGTCATCCAGTGATAGTTACATTTTATGGGTACATCGCAAACAGGAACTGCTAATGGCTAATTAGGCAATTTTTTATTTTTTTATTTTTTTTATTTTTTTAATGGTGCCAATTTGCAAAATAAACAAATGCAAGCAACAACGAAAAACACAGCTAACTAACTAACTGACTCTATGGCAACATTATATTTCCTGTTTACAGCTACTTTGTCTTAAGTAAGACAAAGAATAATAATAGGAGTTACAAAATCCATTAATATGAACTTTTCATTAATATTGTTTTGATTGTATGGCTCAGAATATCCCACCAACAGGTTTCTTATAGTGTCAGAATTTAAACTAAAACGCGCTGTATCCTTTCACTTTAACGTTTTATGTGAAGCCATTTACAGTATTATACTTAATGCTGAAAAGGTTTTTATGGCTTTAAACTTGTGTAAATCATCTTGGTGGACATGCATGCACCAATTATTATACACATTATCTATGTTACAGCGGACAACAACATATTGTACCAACAATGTGTTTACTGTGAAGGTAAACATGGTTATAAGCAGCTTTCATCTCTACTGTAAGTCTATTCACAGAAAAATGTATCACACGTGACATTTTAGGGATGTTTACAGCTAACGAAAATATACATCTAATATTCAAATAGGTTATATATAAAAAGTAGCAGATGTGTTTAAATAACCCCTGATATTTAAATGCAACTGGACAAGAAGTGTGTGGTACGTCTATAGGTAAGATTAGGGTTGGGTACCTGAACTAAAACTGAGAATAGATCCTCTAGACGTCAGAGCTTTCTGTCCTGCAGCAGCAGGATGGGCACCACACACACAGGTTTAAAAACCCTCGACAGGTGAGTAACATATATGGGGATTATTATTGTCATGATTAGGGCATATAAAGACATAAGATGTTTATGTCAACATTTTCAAATAACTCTAAAATTCTCCTTAATATCACATTTCTCCTGTGGACCAAGTGCACAGTCAGTATTAATCTGATAAACTGTTTGATAACATTCTGATATCAGCTTTTCATGGATTCAAGCAAAGACAGTACCAGTGAGCGTCTGGACGTCACAAAGACACAAAATCTTAGATGCTGAGAAATAAAGTGAATCCTATCAGAGAGGAGGAGATCTTCCATTGAGCACCTCCTCCAATGTCAATAAATGTTGGGACAGTCAGTGTAATTCCTGTCAAAGTATCCACCTGTATACAGCCAGTCCTCAGCTCCTGTGTGAGGGTTTGTTCCCAGCTGAAACCACCTGGAGAGACATAACACATGCAGGATTTATTTTTAAAGCTTTAGTGAGTAACTTTTGGATATTAATGAACGTCCGTTATAGTCAAGCCATTGCCTAATGCCTATCAGCCCCACAAAACTCTGTATTTCTCAGTATGGCTATGTTTAGAAACTAGTGTCTTACGGCAACTTTCACATGCAGAAACTCGAGTGAAGATAATTACCTCTTTTGAACAGTCCATCGTGTTTTTTTTTGAATCCTCCTTGGCTACTAGCAACTGCGTGTAGGAGGTGCGCGATCACGGAAGGCTTGTGTTATGTGGACGCGCCGACAGTTTTCTTGTCATTACTTAGAACTCCTCATGGGGGAGACAAACTACGCATTATAGCTTTAATTACACGGTTACAGGAAATATTACATAACATCAGAATCTGATTTATTGGCAAGGAAGTGGACAACGTGAGCTTTAATGATCCGTGGAGCTTTTTCTGCTCTTAGCAGGGAAACAGGCTTTGGAGCATTATGAGACAAGGCTGCTAAGTAGACTAGTTTTATTCCGGGTAAACTGATGATGTGAGAAGTGTAGTCTTTCTAATTATGTATTTAACATAGCAGAAATCCAGGAATCAGGAGACACTCATGAGTTTTCAGACATGGTGTACGTAACTTTGCTGGCTTCATCAATGTGCTAAAGGGATTTTTTTTGTCAATTCAGACAAAAGTGACTTGACAGGACATTCACAGAAGGAAAAAAACTAAAAACTTAACTTACATAAGTCGTTAATAAATGTGCTCATCTATTACTTAATTTAACGTTTTTAACACAGTGAAGTATGCCGTCGGTTTTATTATGTACAAGCTCCCCCAAGCTTGAACAACAAGCCGTTTAGCGGGCATTCAGACCGAAATCAGCTCATTGGTTTTAAAGATTTCAGTGACAAATAAATAAGATCCAGTTTGAGGAACAGATTCATGCGTACAAAGGCTTATCAGACGACAAAACACTAAACGGTTTATAATACTGATAAGACAGTTCTGGAAAGTTATCACGGCGGCAACTATTTAATCTTTTGTGACAACTACTGTGATGTAAACAATAGAAATACAGCGTTCACGACTTCACGTTACAAAGAAATCTACCAGGAATGTATGTTATATCCAGCTTTTTCTTGGCAACAACAAAGACGCAGGAATGACATACAGAAAAGACGGTGGTTGTGGATACAGGTTAACAACATATAGAATATTGAAATAGAGAGACCCGCCTCTAAAGAGTGGTATAGGTGTTTACAATAGTGTGTTGTGTGTGTATGATCCCATTTGTGTTAATGTATGAATGTAAATGTACATGAATTTTAATTGTTGTGAGCTGCAGCCTTTAAATTATGCAGAAATATTACTCGGTCCGACACATCAGGAGTGCCGTTGTGACTTTTATGTAAAAAGTGTTATTCCAACAGGAGGCCGGCATGTTAAATTGGCATCAGATTTATGTAATGATGTGCATGTCTAAGAGGGCCTTTATTTGAAAGCTCTTGGAAATACACCTCGACATTTTTAACCAACACTCACCTGGTTGACCACTCCTCCTCATCCACGGAGCGTTCCCTGCATGAGGCCCTTTGTTTCTCCTCTAACCGCTCCTTCTCTGTACTCGATAAGTCTATAAAAAACACAAAATATGAATGAAGGAGCCATTACAGAATCAGGAGGGTCCTGCTAATGCAGCCATGTGTGGAAGGAACAGTTTGGGCTTCTCTCTGCATGTTTATGTGAGGATGGTGTTACCAATGTCTCCAATCTCCATGGCTCTGATGTCGGGCCTCAGTCGGCAGTCTGTTGGTGCCAGTAGTCTCTCCATGCCAGGCTCCAGTTCGTTTAGTGTCATGGCAAAGCTGGTGAAGTTATACATCTAAACAGAAGGAAACAGAGAATAAACATATATATGTATATGTGTGTATATGCCTTCTATTAATGTATGCGACTGCAAATAAAATGAAATCAATACCCACTCTTGATTAAAGGGTTGGTTCACTCAAATTATGAGAAAACTATTTCTCATTTACCTCTAGAGGTATCAAGCCATGCAGATATTTTACATTCATTTGTCCAGGTTTGAGATATTGGTCTCTGCCTCCACCCCAACAGAATGAAGATGAATTTTGTTTGTATTGTTCACAAGATGAAAAAGATTCACATTTGTAATAAATGACGAGTCTTTCCAGAATCTGTCGTTATTATTTCCGTTATTCCACTTTGTCAGAGGAACTATTTTTTCATAAGGAAAATTCCCTTCAGAGAAAACTGTAGCCATGCATAATCAAAAGGTAGTGAAGAAGTAGACTGCAAGCTAGTAAACATGTTTGTCAGGCCTCAATGATAAATACGCGTTTTTGGGACAAACAAACAGAAACCTTGTTTACAAGAAAAGTCCACAAGACAGCTTTAACGGTTTAGCCTATTTTCTGTGCCTTGGACGCCAAATGCGGAAAGTATGTCTGAGCCTTAGTGTGTGTGTGTGTGTGAGAGAGATATATTTACCTGTGCTGAGTGGGCAGGCCGCGGCGTTATCCTCCACAGTAAGGCACTTCCTGGTATCACAGTCACAGTCTCTTGAACTTCAGGCATTTCTTCTGCATCCCCAGCTTCACAACTATATCCCTACACACACACACACACACACACACACACACACACGTACGTATCAGATGTGGACTAACGAGCTGAAGCTTACAGTACTTAACAGTTCATGTGCAAACAGGTGATTCACAGAACTACAGTTGCCACTAATTCAACACGTCTCTCAAGCAACAATGTGTGTCATTGCAAGACATCATGGATAAGTGCTGGCAATGATCTAATCATACACTACACTTTGAACATAACTCAAACTAGACAACAGCAGTAGCACACTACAGATATCAAATACACTTTTACCTTACCTTCTACTAATGCCACTGCATGTTATTGTAAAAAAAGGAAAAGATACCATTTGAGAAAAGAATTTAGAGTGATGAGTCACAGATTACATCACGTTGTAAGACTGATAAAACATGTCAAAGACAAACGTGAGAACAAACTAAGCAGCATTTCATCTCAGTGGAAGATGTCAGTCAAAGCAGAATGCAAATTAAAACCAATTGTAAATCTCGGCATCACTCACCTGTTTCAGCTTTTTTGAGTCTGCCCCCGACTTCTTTTCTGACTTCTTGTATGTTTCGTAAACCTTGGGGTCCACGCTGTACATGCACTCTGTCCACTTTCCATAGATCACTCGCCGCTTCTTCTTACTAGTATAACAGCAAAGGAAATCTAATTCAGTTCAGAGAGAATTAATCACAACCGCTGACTATTTACAGTGTTGCTGTTGTGATTGTGCTCTTACCTTTTGTCTTGAATATGACCTTCGACTTTGTGCAGCTCTTTCCCAAACATGCCACATGGTTTGAAGTTCAACACACACTTATCTCCCGTGCTGATAAATTAAAAATAAATAAATAAATAAATAAATAATCAATCATCCAACCAGTTTAAATCTTGCAGGTAAGGATTTGTCACTATACCTATGGTTGACTATCTCCACGGTTCCATATTGCTCAATCCAGAGTTTTCCCAGGATGATGTTATGCACACAACACATTGGGTTTGTCCATGTGTACGCTTCTTTATATCTATAAGAAATTCCCAGAGAAGATTGATGAGAAGACCACAACAAAACAGATCGAATAACAAATAAATGACACAAATACTCACTTCAGTAGCTCCAGCGTCATAGTGCCTTTGGGCTCGGCCTCCACACTTTTGCCCCAGAATTTGAGTTTTGGGTAAATGGAGCCGTGAAACTCAAACTCTTGTTTCAGAGACTGGGCATGGAAGGCACTGACAGGGGGGTGGTGGCTGACCTGCTCCGAGATCAATCTATATCCCTCTTCCTCTCTTTAAACCAATAGAAACCTTTTTAGTTCATGTATGTTTGGGTCATCAACGCAAAAAACTTTTCTATGCACTTAAGCTTCTATAAGTCAACGGGCTTCTCCAATACCTTATGAGTTCATATGTCTCCCCCAGTAAAGGATTAAATGGCTTTCCAGTCCTTTCCCATTGAGATGCTACAGACGAAACAGCAAACGCCGCAACAACCTGTCACAGAGACATGAAGGGACTCAGAGTAGAGCTGCAACTAATAATCGGTTGATCGACTGAAATTTAAGTTATTTTTTTAAGCTTAAACACCAAACATTTCTGATGTTTTTTCTTTCATCTTACGTGAAAGAAAAATCTAATATCTTTGGGTTTTGGACAAACAAGGTATTTGAAGAGGTGTCATTGGTTTATAGAAAACCTTATGGGTAATGTTCTGACATTTTAAGGACCAATTACTCGATAAAGAAAATGATTGTTAGCTGCAGCCTTAAATCAGACTAAGATCGATTACATCTGTAATCTGTCCAGGTGTGTTCAAACAATGCAGACAGAAGAAATGTATTTAAAAGAGAAATAAAAAATAAGCTAAAAATCTATCTAATCTTCAGAGTTATCTCTACCTGCATGCGGTCTATTGAGTCAGACAAAGTGCAGGCTTTGTGGATGAGGTGAGTGTGCTCCATATACTCCGACATTCTCTGGAGAAAGCTCAGTGGCTCGTTAAACACAACCGGCATTGCTATTTTGGACAGCTCCTGTAAAAGCACATGAAAAGACCAAATAAGTAAGTAAGTAAGTAAATAAATAAGCAGGCAAGCTTTATAGCAGATCAGATTCAAAGTGTAAAATAATAATGCAAAATATCTTACTCAAGCAACTCATGCATCATTATTTAACTTTCCGAAACAAATATGCTCTGCCTTTAAACTGTAGAACATGTGTTTTATATTCATTGTATTCTGATGTTCATTTAAGCTATTTTGGTTCCTTCAGATGGCTGCAAAACAAATGCAATTTCCAAGCCAATTATAGCCAGCTGCACAGAGAGAAGAGCAAAGAGTTCAGACATGACTAATCTAGTAGCGCAACAATGAAAGCTAAACCATGCAAGTTTTTTAATAAAAAAATAAATAAATAAACATGTCATACTAGACCCAGAATCTGACGCAACAGCTTGTTTGAAGCTAACCTGATGTTCAGATTAAATTGGAAGCAGGTAGGACTCACCATGCCGATGCATTTCTTCAATATATTCCAAACACTGTAATTGTTCCTGGAAATCATTTCAGCCGGCAGGGTTTTCCTGGTACATATTTGGACAATTATGATTAAAAAGAGGTGAAATCAGAAAATTCAAACACAGTGTTACGCATCAAAAACCTGATGTCTTTCAAGTTGAAAAGTTGACTAGCTATACCAACAGTAACTCCAAATATTCTGCAGAGGAGGTGCTCACTAGCTAACAGCATAAAAATGTGGTTAAACTGACCCTGTCCGCTTCCACATGCCTAATGAACCCCTAAAGACCCTCACCCAAGGGTAAATATGGTCGTGTGGTAACATGCATACAGACCAGAGACATACCACACTTCTGCATGATTGCTCACCTGCGCTCCCACACTCCATTCTCCTGTTTGGCGCCGCCGTCAGTCATCTGCTTACTGTCAAACACCAGGGCATCTTTAAAACTGACCTCACAGGAATCATCTGACTCCAGCCCTGATGGAGACAAGAGGGGGGTGAGGGAAGAAAGGAAAGACACGTGGCACAAGAAGCATGCCTATTTTACTATATTAGACATCTGTCAGCGTGTTTTACCTGTCTCAGCGTCGTAAAATTCTTCCTCGCTGTTCATACTGAGCAGAGAAAGTAACTGGGCGTTACTCAGAAGTCATGTTTCCACCATCGGCCTTTCCCTGCAGCCCAGCCTCGCTCCAAGCATCACAGACAGCCAAACACACTACCTGCAACAGCACGGACTCGTTACACTAAGCAGGGGCACACAAACAGTATCACGTACATGCTATGAATAAATAAAAAGCAGGTTTCTAGCTCGCTGTCAGCAGCTCTGCTCCTCAAAGAGCTTCAGATATTAGTTAGCTCTGACTAGCTAACCAGCCGTTAGCATCGCTGCTGCTAAGTAAAACCTTTAGCTAGAGGGTGGGCAGCAGAGAAAAGCTGACGTTATCAACGTAGACAATGACACGAAGATTTAAACACAATTCAATTCAATATACCTGTGAATTAAGGTCAAATGAATGCTCAACTGACATAAACAATCGAAAAGTGAGCTGCTTCTCAAGCAGGGCGGAAATGGGCGGCAAGGACATCGTGACTGACAGGTCCGGCAGCCAATCACAGCGCAGTAAGGAGAGGTCTAGAAATAGAACTCAAAGAGCGGATGTTTAGTTCAGCTGCTGTTTACAACCAATACATCCATGTTTACAACACAGATTCAATAATGTGACGTTAAACAGTCCACACGGGACTTTAATAAAGGCTGAGTGGACGTAAAAACTCCTCAAATGTATCGATGACACATTTTATTTAAAATTAAAAAAGCCATTAGTTGCAACTCAAATAACTTCCCAAAGGGTGCTATTAGAAAGTGATAGGCTAGGCCTACTTATACTAGGCTAACACCCCACACCCCAGTTTTCTCAATTCATGTGTAGGTTCCCTACTATTTTCTATGATGTATGTCTTGATGAACATCTTTTTTTTAATTTAATTTTTTTTTTTATTTAACTAAATTCATATACAAAAAAATGTGGCTCAACATTCTTCACAGTATTATAAGGGATCAGATGCATACAAAAGGTGCACACATATAAAACCAGCTTGATGAACATCAAGCAATCACGAGTTCCTGTGTTTCTCGACACACCTTCTCTCGTGTCCAATGAGCGGTCAGGATCTTAAGACAACAATGACCAGAAGAGCGATGAGCGTCTCAAGGAAGACATCTTTGAATGAACCGGTTTGATGATGGTTGTTGCCTAAATGAATTACATTAAACATTTAAAATCTCCCCCTTAGACAACAGAGAGACATGTAATATATGTAATGAACCACACGCTCCATTCACAAGATTGTGTGGTTTGTTTGTTTGAGGTAGGCTATTATTAGACATCCATGGTTGATCTTACTGTGGGCCTACTACAAATAGCTGGATGTTGACTGATGAATTAGCTGAAACTTCAATATAAGTCCACAAGGTGGCAGCTTTGTAGCTGTGATCAATTGACCTCAAAATGTACAGATTTATTTCAAGATTAAATTTGAAATATACATGGCAAATGTCTAAAACCTTATAAGAATCCCATTTGAAGTGACAATGCATGTAAATATTGAACATGTTGCCTCCAGGATAGGTTGACGTACAGAGAACAAACGGTTTTTGACTGTTTTAATATTAGTCTAATAAATATGAGGTAAAGAAAATGGGCTGCAATGTCACCTTAACGGTGTCAAGTCACCAAAAGTCACAGTAAGTGATGCTTTAAAAAATATATATCTCAGATTGTCGAACTCGCTCGCCTCGATGGGGAGATTGAAGGTAGAGGTAGAACGATTGGTATTTGAAATGAAGAAATAAACAGAAAAAGTCTACTAATTTTACTTAATTGTTGTTATTTTAGCACAATTAATTGCAAGCCAAGGGATATTTTACAATGATTCGAATCGTTTTGTCTTCATCAAATTAGATTTTTTTTGTGTGGAATAGATGGAAAATGTGGAAAACAAATAATTAACTTTGATGACAAGGAAAAAGAAAGACATTGCAGAACATTGTCGTCAAATGTAAATGTGAGGGTTTTATTTTGGAACTGAGGACCGGAAGTCATTAACAAGCTGCGTTATAAGTCTGCTGGTCACTTTCTGCTCTGCTTCTCTGGCATTGGCAAAGTTTCAGTCTTCGGGATGGAGAACAACCAGTCGGATGTCTTTCAGTGAGCTGTGAGCTGCGGACTTTAAGACCTTTCAACATATTGGTGGACACATCATGATCATCTTGAACTGAAAAAGCTTCTATTTTTTTCCACTTAGAAGAAGAAGAGAACGAGAGTCGTGATGAACAGAGACGGAGACAAGTGCGCAAAGACTGCGCTCCGGAGCCAGAAACAACCCAGGTCGCAGCAGCAGGTTTCTGCCCAGAAGAAGAAGAAAGATCTGGCTTCTATAAATGCCCAAAGTGGCTCTCAGTCAGGTCAGTGCGACTCTGGAAAGGAGGTCAAATCGTCGGGACTGCAGGGGAAACGACCGGTAAAAGTGTCATCAAGCGCCACGGTGGAGTGCCCCGGCGCGCAGAGGAAACTGTCCGATGCCAGCAACACTTCAGAGGACCTGAGCAAAGACTCCGGCTGCCTGTCAGGGAAACTCTCCTCCTCAGACAGCAGCTCAGAAATATCCGACTGCCCCTCGGAGGGCAATAACAATAAGCACAACTTCGCGAGCAGCGACAATTATTTAAGCTGGATTGACGGGGAAGCTTTTTTGAGCCCGGACAGCGAGAGGAAAGGCGACGGGAAACCGTGCGTAAAGGTACCGAGGGATACAAGCGCTCTCCAGCCTGATGCTGCTGGACAGGGTCTCAGTTTGTTTAACTCTTCGGGGTCGTTTATGGATCTCATGATGGGAGAGACAACCGAGGATCTTGTCAGGGAGGTGGAAGATTTGAGGTCAGAGAACGAGTATTTGAAAGTAAGTTTATTTTTTATTTAATTTTTTAATCAGATTTGTTTAATTTAGTTTGATATTTTAACTCTAGTTCCATGATATCCGGGTTGCTTGCATATATGAACACATTTGTTTTTAAGTCTGTGTGTCGCTTCTTTTGTTAGATATAAGAGGCCTCCAGACTCTGAACACCAGAGCCGATTTTCAGTAAATGCTCTTGTCAGTCTTCATTAGTGAGGGGAAGCTCTCATGCAAGAATCAAAAGTCACGAGTGGCACATATGATGTGTGGCACCATCAGTAGCATTTTCCATGTTATATTGAAATAAAACCGGAAAATGGAAGACAAAGCACAATGTGAAAACTCGTGAAAAACATGTCAAACAAACATTAACACTATCCTTTTGCCCCTGGTATTCACTATATCAATTAAGCATTATATAAATGTTTTTACAGTAGGAAGCGTGAATGAGGTGTTCAAAAAGTGGAAATGAAACCAATCAGAAGGTCCAGTTGGAGGTGTTTTTTGCTTTTTGGTATTTAAAGGGCTACTCCAGCAATTTAGTTTTTCCACTTCTATAAAGTTGTGGGACTAACAAGAGAAAGATTTAAACAAAGTTTAAAATCGAAGCAGCAGAGGCTGAAATCCTTTTAGTCCAAAATCACTGGATTCTACATTTCCCATAATGCAACTGGACAGCATCTTTCACAATCCACACCTTCAGTTTGTAACACAGCCATCTCCAGTGTGTTAAAATCTTTAAATTTCAAACCCAAACTGAGACAACCCTGATGATGTCACTGTGACATCATCAAGGATCAAATGGGGAGAGACAGGTCAACAATAAAATGAATACAAATGAAACACAATCTTTCAAGTCTGGATTCCGATGCTTAAAACAATTGGAAGCTGTAATCCTATAGAGCGGTGAGGTGCAGGGCAAAAAGGATACAGCTGGATACAACTTTAAAAAAAATGCCCTATGTATATGCTTGAGCCACTGTTGTATGCCATTTGAGTGCGGGCACCTCATTCTTTCAAGCTGTAATCATAACCATAATTGGAAATGCACATTTTTATGTATTTGGTATATGACATCTGTCCCCTAATAAACGTAAATAAGGAGTCAAGGGGATTACTGAACCATACTATCGACCAGTCACAAGGACTTCCCTAACTTTGACTCAGAATGTTTTCAACTAAAAGGTACAATCCAATAATAAGCAATGTAATTGGAGAAGTTTATTGGTTTCTTTTCTTTCTTTCTTTTTTACCATGGCAGCTCATAAGGAAGTGAGCTTAAGGGGCAATAATAAAAAAAATATTGTACTTATTTTCCTTATACTCACCAAATAATGTTTATTACATAGCAATTCATTACACAAAAGGGTAGTTGAATATATAAACAAGCAAAATTTAAAGTAGTTGTATTTGGGTGTTGTTTGTCTCAGGATGAGGTGGAGGAGCTTCGCTGTGAGATGCTGGAAATGCGCGACATGTTCCAGGAAGAGGAGGTGTTCCAGCTGCAGGAGCTGCGGCTGCAGCTGGAGCAGGCCAACAAGACCTGTCGCATCCTGCAGTACCGCCTCCGCAAGGCCGAGCGCCGCAGCATCCGAGTGGCTCAGACGGGGCAGGTGGACGGGGAGCTGGTCCGGGGCTTGGAGCACGATATTATGGTCAGAAATCATTTCAGTTACTCCTCCTCCTTCGTCATCATGTGGTCTTGTTAAAACTCTCCCAGCACCAACAAACAGTAAATTCTCCCAAATTGGCTTTTGACGGAATCACTGCTATTCCAGTTGGCAACATCAATCTGTTATTCCCACAAAGCTATTTCTTGTTTTAGTGGTGCTTAGACGCACTAAAGGACTGTAATCATTTGACAGCAGCCTGAGTCACGACTGTTGACTGGGCTGTAAAATACTTTCTTCTGTTCGTCAGAACCACAAAAATTTCATTAGTTTGAAATGTCTTTATCATGCATCCTGTTTATATTTTTGTTCCACCATGGTGTAATTATGTGGTGAGTTGTTTTCCGTCAGTAGGAAACATAAAAGCACAGTAATCGTTATCAAAAGGTCAAAAACTCTGTTAAATGAGCATCTGTGGTGGCAGCCAGACTGTGTTTCTTTGAGCCGGGGTGAGCGTGGTAGTGGTGTAGGATTCCCAACAGCCTCACCCTCTCACACTCTGACACACTCCTATGGTGAATTCCTGTCACAAGCATTTCCTTGTAAAGTCTCTTTTACAAATCTGGAAAGGAGATAAAATCGGGCCCAGAAGATTTTCTTTAAATCACTTTTTTCTGATTGGAGCCAGAGCTCCAGAGCCTCTGTTGGAAATGACTATTAACATTTCTTGTTGGCAAGTCGATCAAAGGACTACAAATAGGTGCAAAATGATTACAAATAGTTGTAAAACTACCTGAAAGAGCCGGAAAATGACCACAAAGAGACACAAAATGTTCAAAGATGCAAAAGGACCACAAGAGACGCAAAAAGACTACCACAAGAGATGCAAAATGTCCACATTTGAGATGCAAAACTACCTCAAAGAGCTGCAAAATGACCACAAAGAGACACGCAACAACCACAAATGGACGTTAATAGACATTATTACCACAAAGAGATGCAAAAAGACCTGTGTATTTTTCTTATGTAGGAGGGGTGAGGAGCCTTTACATGTCCCTTCCCATAGTCTCATAATCAGACCATGATTGGAGATACACTAACCTGCCGTTGGCTTTGTTTACAGGTTGCAAAGAGTGTGTCCCTCCGGCTGTACAACGAGCTGGAGGGGGTGCAGAAGAAGAATTCCCAGTTGGAGTGGGAAAATGAGGCACTGCGTGAGAAGACCCAGGAACTGGAAGTGGCCAAGCAGGTGTTACAGGCTGAGGTGGAGAAAGTCAGAGAGGTACGACATTAAAGCCCCCCCTCCTCCAATCACAGGAGGGGATCTCAAATACATTTATTTATTGGGTGAAGATATTCAGCCAAAATCTTGACAGAAACATAAACTGCTGCATAAACATAAACGCCCTTCACGAGCCTCCAGCTCTCTAGTCAGGAATCCTCCTCTCCATTTCTACACAGCTGCACCCATCCCAGCCAGTTGTCCCCCTCATCCCTCAGTCACCCTGATGTCAGGTGACACATGACCCGGGTGCAGATCAATGATATGAGAGGAGGGTACGGCCAGCAGCTGCCTGGTGCCGGAGCAGGGTGAAGCAGCCTGGCATGCTGAAGCCTAAACTCCAGGCACAGCTGATATCCTCACAGAGAAAAGGGAGAGAGAGGTTACAAAAATAGACTCGCTTTCTTCCTTTCTGCTCCTATTAAGCTAGAGGCTAAATCTGGATCAGCTTGTATTATGGCATTCAAATTGGTGTTTGTGCGCTGGCATACTGACCTACAACTATCCCTGTACATGCTTTTATGAAAGGGTGGCTACCACACCCTGACAGTTCAATTGAAATTCCAGTCCACCTTTTATTCTTGCGGCCCCTCTTGCCTTGATGGCTCCTGAGATAACAGTCGTGCACTTCAGTGACACGTGCTTGGTTTAATCCAGGATTCGGTGCTTTGGCATGAGCTCAGTCTGTCCCACTCATCAGAGGCAGCTGCTAGTCCCTTTGATCCCAGCAGGAAAATCCACTTGGATTACCTAATCTAGGGGCACAAAACACAGTCTAGATGGATGTGAAGGAGGATGGACATTTCAGAGACTCACACTGCAACTGGACTGTCTGTAACCCTGTTTGTGGGACTTTGAATGGTAATTTGATACTGTCAGGTGACAGGTCACAATGTAACTGCACATGCCTGAACAATGATGAAATCAGAAGTAAAGACTATAACTGCACTTTTTATTTTGAAATGCAACACAAATTATGGCAATTTTGCAGTTCAAGAAATGCAAAACGTTTATCTCCATCATGCATATTATTACTTACTTTAACCACATTTTAGGTCATGGCCTCCAGGCCCACTGACCTTGAATTGAAAACACTGTGACCAACTTGTTATGTTAGCCACTTCTAGCCCGTAAAAGATGACTATTATTAACACTGTGACATCCTGTCTTGTGTCTATGAGCGAGACAATGCTGCCAGACAGAAGCTTACATTCCTCTCATGCTCAGACTTACAAATAACACTACCACTCACTCATGTAGAGAAGGGAAGGACTCGGACGTGAGAAAAAGTTTGGATCAAATCACACCATGGACAGTTTTTTTTTTAGCATTTTAGGCATCTCTGGAAGTAGTATTTTCAATATATAGCAATAGCAAGTTAGCTTAGCATAAAGCCTGGAAGCAGAGGGAAACAGCTGCTCGATGGTGTTTTAAGCCCCCAATGTCTCCTTCCAGGCAGCGCTGCGACCGTTGACTTCAACGCACCTAACCCTAACCCTAACCTTAACCCTAACCTTAACCCTAACCTTAACAATAACCATAACCATTGCCTAATCGACTTCAAGGCAGCGCTGTGTCTGTTGACTTCAAGGCACCTAACCCTAACCTTAACCATAACCATAACCATTGCCTAATCCTAGTGCTTTCCAGGCAGCGCTGCCTGGAAGGAGACTTTGGGGGCTTAAAAAAACGATAAACGAAACAGCTAATCTGAAGCTAAACAGAATCTGGCTCTGTCCAAAGGTAACAAAAATCTACCTACCAGCACATCTAAAGCTTAATAAAACACATTGTTTAAATAGTACAAAAACTGAGTTTGTGGTCAACAAGACTCCAGGAAGTTGCTGCGCTCAACTAAAAAATAGTCCGTCAGACGACTTTGTAAAACCACAAGTTGATATATTAAACAAACCAGATTTAACGTCTTAATTAGTGAGCTTTAGAGGTGCTGGCGGGCGGATTTAGTTTCCTGCAACTGAGTCAAGCTGATTGTCTCCTAGCGGTAGCTTCACTCTGAACAGACACATGTGAGAGTGGTAGCCATCTTTTTAATTAAACTCTGTGCATAAAATGTAGAACTGTTCCTTTATCTGTATTTGGACATGGAAATGGAAGAATCACACTGAGCTTTGGACTTCAGCGAGGTCTCTATACAGTATTGTGATATCACAATTTCAGAAGGCAGATAAGGATGTCTCAAAAGGTGTTTGTTTGAGTGTTAATGTAAGAAATTAAGACGTCTAAAATAATTCACATGGCTTTTTAAAATGTCTCACCAATGACAAGTTGCTCAGTTGGATCTGGTTTTGTATGTATTGCTCCCTTCATAAACCTCTTTGCCATGTTTGTATCCCTCAGAGCACTCTGAAGAAGAAAAGCCTCCGATCAACAGCCAGTAGAGCTGAGAAAAGGCTCTCGCAACAGATCGAGGTTTGTTACGTTAGTAACTGCTGCGCCGATGAAAAATTGCATGTTGCAGTTTACTTATTCATCATCCTAGTCCGAATGATATTCATTGTTGAATTCTTTTGTTTGCCCAAAGGATGACAGTGGAGATCTCAGGTGCCAACTCCACTTTGCCAAAGAGGAATTAGCTCTCATGTGCAAGAAGCTCACCAAGTTGGTATCAGAGAGCGAAGGCATGCGCGAAGAGCTGGCCAAATACCACTCAGCCTACGGCGATATCCAATCGCTTGAGACCAAACAAAACTCCAACCACGCCAGGGAGGCAGGGGTCAAAGTTCACCTGAAACTGGTGGAAGAGGAGGCCACACTCCTGAGCCGGCGCATCGTTGAACTGGAGGTGGAGAACCGTGGATTGCGAGCAGAAATGAGCGACCTGAAAGAGAAAACGGGAAGAGGAGGAGGAGGAGGAGGAGGAGGGGAGGAGGAGGAGGAAGAAGAGAACCGGGATGTGTTGGAGGAAAATCTGTCAGCTGGCACACCGGTGAAGGACAGAGAGGGAAGTTTGAAAATAGCATGCACAACGTACAAGCAGGATCAGGACGAGGCAGCAGTGGAAGGTAAAAGTGATGTTGAGACTTCATCACAGACTGACGGCACGATTACTGCTTGTCATAGTCGAGAGGGTCCTGTGGGTGGTGAGTGGGACCCTTTAGACAGTCATGAGAGTGATAACAACCAAAAACCTGACAGAGGTCTTAAAGGAATGACGGTGAAAGACTATGAAACTCTTCTAGCTCTCAGAGATCATGCCTGCATTTTAAGTTCAGCTATCCAGCTTCTGACGACTCCACCAAACACTGGCCACCACCCATCTACCTCATGTGCTTTTACCTCTCTGACAGAGGTGGACTTGGATGGCAAGACACATCAAATATTCTCACCAGGGCTTTTGAATGAGGCTTTGGAGCTTCTACAGGCCATGCTGTTGGCTTTAATTGGGAGGGTTGAGACGTTCCTAACAGGAGAAGATCTAGGCAAACTCTCCGTTCACAAGGATGGACATGTTGGGGATTTCTGCACTTTCTCCTTTCTCTCTGGAGATGGTAAAGATCTTAATCTCAAAGAGTCACCAAGTAAGCAGCAGAGTGTAGAAGACCTCCGCACCTCAGAGGTTAAGGAGGGAGAAGAACAAGTGAGACACGCAACTTGCTTCCAATCGGACCTCATCCGCAGCTGCAGGGACCCAAAAATGCGACTGTCCTTGCAGATTCTGTGGGTCCTCCATCAGTGGTGTCACGTTAAAGGATGCGAGGTGGAGACAAAAGAGGTCAAATTAAAGTTTTTCATACTCAAATCAGCATATTTTGTCTGTATATTATATTATATTTTTCTGTTCTAAAAATATGTGGATTTTTTTTATTCAGGGTAAAGACAAAACCATGTGTATGCTGCAGGGGTTGTTGCAAGATCTCGGTGCAGAGCTTCGGGATGAGCAGATTGAATTCAACAGTGAGACCAAGACCACCCAGGGCAAGGCAGCTGAGGTAAGGGTGGTGTTTACCCTTCAGGCATGTGTCTCTCCTGCTGTGTGTGAGGCTGGATGATACAGCGGGAAGTCCTGCTGATGATCCGTCTCCCTGGCCACATGTCTTCCTGACGCTCAGTTAAACAGGCATCATGAATAGACTCATGCCACAGTATTTAGGCTAATCTCTTGTAGGGGCTGCAGCCAAACAGGACAGGCATGCTCAAATCTGCTGCATTAAAACACTCAACTGATTCTCTGCGTAGTCCAGACCTGGTGCACGATAAGATCTTCAAAACGTACTGTTTTCACCTGCTCGGTCAAATAAATAGAACGTTTTAATGCACATCAGATAAGAAATGTAATCTAACATTTGAGTTGTTGCCAATGAGCTGTTGGTGTGTCCTTTGCACAGCATGACTAAAGATCCCTGCTTTTATGGTTTTTATGTTTTTTTCCTTATTTCACTGACTAGACTTTAATCCCTGCTTTCTTCTGGGTCACAGTTAGTATGCCAATGATGAAATAAGAGTAACAGGCTCTGTGAGGCTGTACTAACACAGAGCGATGCTTTGAGCTAAATGCCAATGTCAGCATGCTGACACACTCACGATGACCGTACCAATATGCTGACGCATCGTATCAGAGTTAACATAATTAGTTTTTGACTTGTAAGTAGCGTTTCCGTCAGCATCCAAACTTTTTTTCTTAAAGTTCCGATTCATCCGAGTTGGTGTTTAATAAAACAGAAGTGTCAGAAAACTAAACAAATATGGAAGCCTTGCATAAGCCAAATACTCATTCAGTGAAATTAAACCAGATGTTATAATGTCAATGCACAGTATTTTAATCCTCTCACAGCCAACTCTGAAGTTGTAAACATAGAAATCTTTCCTATTTCTACCATCCATCCCATATGATGTGAACACTGCATGTTAGCCATATTAGTTTAGCATGTTGGCATGCTAACATTAGCTCATTAGTGGTAAACACACAGAAGTACACAAAAGTACAGCTGAGGCTGATGGGAATGCCTTTAGTTTAGTCATAAATCAAAGTATCTAATAAACTGAAATGTTGACCTGATGGTGGCGCTAGATTAACTCAGAGGATCGCCAAAGTCAGTAGGATTCATCGTCAGGGCACCATGAAAGTCTTTACAAAATGTGATGTCAATCCATCTGATAGTTCATGAGATATTTCAGTCTGGACCACAGTTGTGGATCTAACAGGCCGACATTGACACGATTTACAAGTTCAGCAACCATTATTTGGCTAATATGTGTTTTTCTCCCATTCCTTAGTGTGCTGTCGTTGGTCTCTTTCATGAAGAAGTTGACAGGTGAGTGTTTTTCAAGGGTTTACATCTCGCCCATCTTGTTCCTGAAGTCACTGAGGTCATAATTCATGTATCACTTACTGTTTTCACAGAAAGTGCAGCTCAAAAGTGGAAGGACTTTGGCGACAGTTTTCTCCTCACGGCTGTAAGAGGAAGAACTGGTGCTATCTGAGCCAAGAGGCTGCCCAGCTGGACCAAGAGGACCCCATTAAGACGTGGGACCATCTTATCATGCCGCTTAGCTTCCCTGATCTGGACTTTGAGCAGATGTCCATGGAGAGAAGCCACACTTCCCCAGAGAAGTCGGCCTTCCGCATCTACTACAGCCCCCCATCAGCTCGCAGAGTCCAGCTGGCTCAGCTGAAGCAAAGCCCTGTCGCAGACAGAGAGTCTGTCAACTCTGGCTCACCCTGGTGCACACCGCCAACCTCCCTCTCTCCGCTCTGTCTGGGCTCAGCTGCGAACCTCAGCGACGACATGAAGGAAATGACAGCCAGCTGGCGGCAGACGGTTCATAGCAGTTCACAGGAGAGGAGAGGGAGATTACAACAGCGCTGGGTGGATGTGGCCTGTTCAGGGACTCAGACCCACACGAAGCCACAGATGGTGAGTGTTGGTCTGCAGACAGATGGCTCAGTCACTGTGAGAAGCAGTCCATCCCGGGTCCTGAGCACCTCCCTGGTCTCCGCCCGCTCTCACCACATCTCCACCTCACTGGACGGGGTGTCAGGCAGAGTTGAGAGGCCCAGACCCTCCACCTCCTCGCCTAAACTCTACCGGAGACACTCTGCATCCGGAGCATTCTCTCCCCCCTCATCCACCAATTTGAGCTCCTCCTCCTCATCTACATCCACCTCGAGAGATCGAGCACTGTGGAACCTGAACCACCAGAGCCACACCGGCCTCACATGGACCCGACAAACCAGTCACAGAGCCGGTGCAGGACATAACCACAGCTCTGTGAGCAGCGCCAAGCCTCCAAGCAAACCTGCAGGCACCCACCGTTACGGCATGGTCACAGAGTTCCTGCGCAGGGTGAGCGGCCGGGCAGAGAAACCGGTACCGGGGTCAGGGCAGAAGACTAAGAATATTATGAAGAACCTGGAACGTGTTCCAACGAGGCCTGCTGCTGCGTCGCTGCACAGGAGCGACAGCGTGACGAGGATCGTCAACCAGAGGTTCATGAAGCAGAGAGAGGAGAAGGCCAGCAGTCTGAACAACGGTGTCCGACACAGCCCGAGTACCGTCACAGCAGAGGTGAGTGTAACAAATAATATGTCTGTCTGATATCTGATCAAAATAGAGCTGCTGCTGCTGCTCATGGCCAGGTTAGCTCAGTTGGTAGAGCAGGTGCCTGTATGTAGAGGTGTATGCCCTGACGCGGAAGGTCCAGGGTTCGAATCCGACTGAGACGATTTTCCTGCATGTCATCCCCCTCTATCTCCCGCTTTCATATCTAGCCGTTCTTTCCATTAAAGGCTGAAATGCCCCAAAACAATCTTTAAAAAATAAATACACCTGCTGCTGATTCACCATGTGTTTAAAGAAGTGGACCAAATAACAGAAACACCATCAGTGCTAATTTGATGAATCAGAATCAAAACCAGAAAAGGATTTATTGCCAAGTAAGTAACACAAGGAAATGAAGCTCATAATAATCCTTTTGCACATATTACCATTTCTATTTGAATTTCCCAGAAAACTAATATTACACAGTACACAGAGGCGAGATGGTTTTAACGTCAAGTTTAATCATTTAAAAGTGAGCATGAGCTCTAGTGCTGCAATGAATAGTCAATTAACGAGTTAACAATTACAACTTTGAGTTATCTATTAAGCATAAATACAAAACGTCTGCTGGTTATGGCCTCTAAAATGTGAGGATTTTCTGCTTGTCTCAGTTTTGTATCATTATGAATTGAATGTTTTGGGGTTTTAGATTGTGGGTCAGACAAAATAAGTGATCTGAAGATGTCACATTGGGGTGTGGAAAAGTGTGAGGGGCATTTTTCATTTTTTTCTGACATATTCTAGACTAAATGATTACTCTACGTTACTCTAAAAAAAGATGAAAAGTTGCAGACCCAATGACCTCCGAAAAAACTGTAAGCATTATCGACTCTTTAATATTTCGGTCTCATCTTGGTGCTCTCTCTTTTCTTTCTCTGACCAGGATGGAAACTACGACTGCAGCTCCAGCAGCACTTTGACCTTCTGCTTCGCTCGGCCATCTCGCTCCACCCAGAGACAAATGTCACACCAGAGCAAACTTCACCGGCACAGATACTCGCCTCCAGCGAGCGCGGCTGCAGAATCCAACTGCGAGTGACCGGGCGGAGAACATACTGATGCTTCTGGACAGCTGAGAGCGCACAGAGACGGGGAAGGGAATTTAAAAATGTAATCTTCAAATGTAAGCCTGCTTTACTGCAGGATGGTTGAACTGGGACGACTGGTACACTGTATGTGGGATGTTTTTCACTTTTTAGCTTAGTCCTTAGTCCTTAGTTTTCTTTTGGTACATTTTATAACACTCAATCTCCTTTTACAGATGGGCTAACTGTGGATTTCAATTACAAAAAGCTACAATGTTGCAAAGCTTAATTCATATTTAAACTTTAAACTTGATTTTGCACTCATATTGTAAACTGCAAATTAACTTCATATTATCTTTGTAGAATTTCGTAGAGAACAAACAGTTTTATTAATATTTATTATTTCCTTTACTTGCCAAGTACATTTACACATACGACGAATGTCTCCTCTTCATTTAAATGCATTTATTGAATAAACAGATCTGAATAACAGGATGTGTTGTGATCTTATTTATATAGCTTCATAGTCACACCTCACCCTGAAATCTGATTATTTTTAAGCTGCAGAAACGCGTTTACTCTGCAGTAATCAGCTGTTACATCACATGCTCAAAAAAGAAAAAGTAACTGCTAAGAAGTTAATAAGATTTCCTCGCCTGTCAGGAGTGTGTGTCTCTCTCTCTCTCTCTCTCTCTCTCTCTCTCTCTCTCTCTCTCTCTCTCTCTCTCTCTCTCTCTCTCTCTCTCTCTCTCTCTCTCTCTCTCCCACCCCCCCTCTTGTTGCACATGTTCCATCATGTCATTGCCTGTCTTGCTGTTTTATTATGTTTTCATCTAATGTAAGGTGACTTTGGGTGTTTTAAATGGTGCCTCCAAATAAAATGTATTATTATGATCATTATTCACCGTCACTGAAAAACTGCAGCCAGCTCATCAAGTTTAATTAAGTTTAGATCTTTTTTTCGTAACTTTGTGATTGCCTAAATGTATTGATATATTATTAATACCATTATTAAATGTTGATTTGTAGTGTGCGATGGAAGCTCAGATTTTTTTTTTTGGAGCCGATCAGCTAAAATACATTGTCTCCTCTCGGTGGCGTCTGGCCGGCTGTTGTCAAGGACCGAGTCACACAATCACACGGTGTCACATTTCTTCTCAACACACATTTTCCCCCTCTTCTATTACACACACACACAAACCCAGTTTCACAGGTTTAATGAAAATGTCAAAAACAGAAAATAGGACAACTTTCCTGACAAAGGTTAAAAAAAAAAATCATCAGACAAATGTAATATTCATAAATAATGATGAATTACTTCAAAGTGTGTTTACAGAAATACAATGGGAACAATAATTGCATATTAGCATGAAAGTCTTAAAAAAAACTTGAAAGGGGGAAATGCATTTCCTGTTGTACAACATATTTTTGAAAACATATTGTAAATCTACAATAAAAAGGATGGACTACCATTCAGGCAAAGCGGACAACCACCCCGGGGTCCCAGATACACTAAGTATGAAAATATTTTGAGGATGTTTAAAAAGATTAAAAAAACAGTCAGTGTGAACTCACAGTTCTGACTGTAAAACTGTAACATTATTAATGAGTTAATGAGTTCTTACAAATAATATTATTAATGTATATGTATAAATGCTGATGTTTACATGTAATATATATGTATATATATATATATATATATATATATATATATATATATATATATATATATATATATATATATATATATATATATAAAAAATGTGCTTCTCCATGACCAGCTCCAACTTTACATGCACATCTGTGATAAAAATCCAGTAATATTTAACACAATAATTAATACACTCTCAAACTGGTAACTTAGCAGAAAAAGTACGTTTGAATATCTACTGAATGCAGGACTTGTAACAGAGTCTGTTTTCACTGTGGTATGTATTACTGCTTTAGATCTGAATACTTCTCTTACCACGGACCACACTACTGGACATGAAGGTTGAGATGCGTTACAGTACTACCTCTGACCTGAGGGGGCGCTACACCTGCAGCTCTGCTCTTTCTGTCAGTTGTGTTCCTCCTTTGGCAACATTTGTTGATGCCAAATAAGAACAATGCCGGAAGTGCTCCTCCGCTCTCTGGTGTCTTGGTTTAGATGGTTCACATGAGATGTTAGTCAGATAAATTAAATGAAATCAGAGTTGAGATGGAGTCTGTTTTCTTGAGGTTTGAGTCTTATGACTTCGAGGCTGATCTGCGGTTTCAGGACGGTCTGAAGGATTTTAACAAGTGCAACAACAGCAGGGAGGAAACCAAACTGCTGGACCTGAAACTCTTCTTTTATAACAGGTATGTAGCATACATGTGAATGTAACTAAGTACGTTACAGGAACAATTTTAGGGTACTGGAGTCTTTTCTTTTCATGCTACTTTGTACTTCTACTCCACTACATGTCAGAGGCAAATATTGTACTTTTTTTTTTTTTTTTACTGCGCTGCTTTTATCTCACAGCTTTAGTTAAGTTTACAAACAGATTTTGACATCCAAACCTTGGGATCCTTATCCGTCCCCGCCAGGTTTGTGGAGCCCATAGACCGGAGCAGCTACCAGCAGTGGGGCTCTGCTTCTCCTCGTGCGACTCCGATGGCCAGCATGGTTGAGCAGCTGGACCAGAGGACACTTTCAGACTCTGACATCAGTCCAAACCAGACTGCGGAGACAGAAGCCAAGCAGCTTTCCTTTGCGGAAGTGATGCGACTTGTTCAGGAGGGGAAGGAAGTGCCTGGAGCAACAAAAGTGGACATAAAAGCAACCAACGATAGTCCCACTCCTTCTCAGATGCAAAGGAGACTGAAACCCTGGGAAATATCATCAGTTTCCAAGTGACCTTTCTCTCTTTTTTATTTTTTATTTAATTTTTTAATAAAGAGTATGAAAAATTCCAACTACATGACATATTATGACTAGGACTAAGGTTTGCACGAAAATCAGAAAACGGGTAAATTCCACCTTAAAATAAGTACTTACTAATGTGAGTCGAAAGGAGCCAGTTGAGGCGGTTTGGACATCTGGTAAGAATGCCCTCCTGGACGTCTCCCTAGGGAGGTGTTCCAGGCACGTCCAGCTGGGAGGAGGCCTCGGGGAAGACCCAGGACTAGGTGGAGGGATTATATCTCCAACCTGGCCTGGGAACGCCTCGGGATCCACCAGTCGGAGCTGGTTAATGTGGCTCGGGAAAGGGAAGTTTGGGGTCCGCTGCTGGAGCTGCTGCCCCCGGCGACCCGACCCCGGATAAGCGGACGAAGATGGATGGATGGATGGATGGATGGACAAAATATAAATCAACTAATAATAAATTATGTTGTATTATTATAAGCTACCCAGCAGTATTAATCATTAAATGAGCTCCATCTTTACCAGCTGCAACATTAGTGATGTTTACACATTAATGCATCACTAATGACTTATAATCCAGTGATATAATATATATGATTCATATATACTTTTTGCATTTTAATTGTATGTACAATTTGATGCTAAACTATGAATTTGAATGTAGTGTTTTTACTTGTAACAAAGTATTTTTACACTGTTGTTTTGCTATTTTTACTCCAGTAAAATGTCCGAGTACTGCATCATGCAGCCCCTCTGTACCTGAAAGAGCTGTTCAGGTGGGCTTTACAACCAGCCGCTAATAGGTGCACACACAGTCAGAAGCGAAGCATTCATGAGCGGTCTGCAGTATTATAGTAACACTGTCTGGAATCAGTTTAACAGGTCTACAAGGGAATAAAGTAGTCCACAGGCTGTCAAATGGACACCAGGACACTTGATCAACACACACACCCATCTTAGACAGCTGCAGTTGTAACAGGATGTAGGTCCACAGGAGGCGGATGAGCTCAACATAAAGCCACTGATTCTCTCCCAGCATCAGATCCCAAATGATGTGTGGAGAACAATGTTGACCTCTTGTGGTGGAATAAAGGTGCTTTCAGTTTTACCATGTATAATGACTTGATATTTTTAAGAAAAAGCAGAGGTTATGCAGCTCAGATTTTATTTTCATCACCTGATGTTGCAGCACCACTAAACTTCATTTCCTAACTATCTACATTAAGTTGGAATAATCTACATAAACATAATGGTTAAAAACAAAGACAAAAAAGGGTCCAGGGTACAACATACTCCTAAATTTAACAATAAAACAAGTCAGAAATTGTTTCAGCTCAGGAAACAGATTTTTGTGGGGGCTAAATTAGTAAGGACCTGATGAAAATTAAACAAAAAACATGTGGGCGGTAAAAACAGGTAATAGCTGTTCAATAATGCCTGTAATCAGGCATAATTATGCCTGTTGTAATCAGGCATAACACTCCCCAAGCTTAATCCCACTTAAACTTGTATTAATTGTCCTGACATGTCATTTGTTCTTTTCACCAGGGAGTAGAGCTTTACATCGCACTAATACGTCCCTACATCACATTTCATTAAAAAAAAATAACAATCTACACACGGCATAACAACAGCCAACAACAAAAGTTCACTTTTAGCTGCTGCCAATTAAAGACAGAGGTAAAAAAAAAGAAGACAAAACCAAACTTTACATGCAAGGTTAGCACTGTTAGCGTAGCACCATCAGGAATCAAAAGTCCCAAACAAACAATCAAAGAGGTAACGGTGTTGAGCACATCGCTGTAGGCCTGTCCATCGTGCATGTCTGTGTGCAACTGCACAACATGCAGTGAACAGATACAGTACAGTGATGTGGTGTCGACCACAGGGAAACTAACAGTGATTCATACTGAAGGCAGCACCAATATCTTAACTATTAGTAAAGCTAACATGATACTTTGAACAATAAAAACACAGTTGAGGCACCTGAACAGTACTATTGATGTTTTAAAAGAATATAAAAGTTTTCATTTAAAAATAAAAAATCAAACATTTAGAAAACAAAAGCACAGATATGACACTCATGCAAACGAATGGCTCATTTCTCAAAGATTTTAAGGGCCATATCAGTGGTTTTTGTGTGTACGCTACATAAACATTAATCTGCCATTTATTTCTTGATTAATCAATGAATTGTTTGGCTGATTAAAGACGGAAAATAGAGTCTGCACTCTAGATAATGTTCCCATGAACATACATTTAATTACCATAAAAAAAAAAAAAAAAAAAAAAACGCTCACGGGAGCTTTATCTTGTGTGCGGACTCAGTTCAGAAACGTAGCAACGGAGAAATCCTACTCATTCTGCCTTTAAGGAAGCACCAGTTGGATCAGACAGTGAGACACAAAGCCTGTGGTCCTGATACACAGGCGGGCTGCTGTCTACAACAAGTTCAAGGCTTGCTGCTTCGTTAATAAGTCAAACTGTTTAAAAGCCTTTATCAAGTGGCTACTATTGCTATTGTCATATTTTTTACATTCCCCACTCTTCATCGGGGCTTTCTTTATTTGTCATACATTGCTTCAAAAATCAAAAATCAAACTAACCAAAACTAAAGAAAATCATTACTGTGTGTACAGTGCATGTATGTTTTAATAGTATCTTACATTGTTTGACCCTGACAAAGATACGTGTTTGTCTTTTTAGAAAATAAAGAAATAATTAAAAGCTCTTAAACGTTATTACTTAAACAAAAGCAGCATGGTTGGCTAGAACTTATAGTGCGCTGTGAAATATGGTTGGCTTTTTTTGTTTTATAGTGTACACACGTTTGTTATTTAGGGGAGGAAATGTGTAAAACCATCGTAATGATCCTTTAAGGTCTCCTATGTTAGAAGACACTGCTCATTATGTTTAAGTCAGACGCCTGCAGCCTGGTTCTTATTACAGTAATAGTGAAGACACTCCAGTTGTTTGTTCTCAATGAGTAGAGAGAAAACATTTTTGGTATAAATAGCAGTCCTTAAAATAGATAAAATGTTAGCACCAATGCAAAACCAGTGAGGTAAGTTTGGACAAAATCACTGGTGCACTACAGTGAGATAAATGTAATTTGGATAAAAACGTATTAAAAAGCAGATTTAAAAAATGTGGCTAGTAAAAACCATCACAGATAGTGATGAACATGTTTAGATCAGACTTAAAGGACTTAAAGGAACAGTGTGTAGGATTTAGTGGCATCCAGTGGTTGCAGATTGCAACCAATTGAATACCATAGACAGTTAAAGAAATGGACAAAGCGACGCCATAGACTTCCACTGAGACCAGTGAAGTCTATTAGAAGCACTTTTCCGGTGATGGCTGAGCGTTACTGCGCAACTCCAAACTGAGCTTGACGACGTAGATGTGACGTGAGCAACCTGTCTGAAAGTTGGAAGTCTTCTGGTAGCTGTGCCAAGAGAAATCTCAATCATTCCGAATCTTGCAGAGACGGAGAGTGTAGGTATATGTAAAGAGATAACATAGGCACAGGCTAATTATTGCTAACTAAAATGCTAGTTAACATTAGTAATTAAACTTAAACAGCTAATGTAAGTCCAAACTGCCTGCGAGCTTCTCCTGTACTATACGGTAATTTGTCTACTGTGCGACAGTAAGTCGCGTGGTTATGACACAATCGTTAGCCTATTTTTACAAAAACGTCTGCCACGGAGCCATAATGTGAGATACAAGGTAATGGAGCCTTTTATACATTGTTGTGTTTCTTTAGAAATAAACAATGGACAAATAGTCTTTAAATGCTTCAGATGTAAAGTTATTCGCTGTCAAAGTGACGTCAAAATGAATGGCAGTCAATGGGATGCTAATGGCAGGTGATGGCTTGTTAGCATCAAAATGTCTCCATAGGAGGTATACGCTTTGTGGAGGCTTGCTTACCCCCTTGGTCAATACCCCTGCACTCACCCCTCCCTTTCCAAGTGTGAGGGTAGATGCTAGAATGTAGTAACCGAACGAAACTGGTTACATCTTGTTACTTATAAGGTGAGTCTCGTCTTTATGTATAGTGGATTACAAAGTAGATTACTGTTGCGTTTGGCCTCATATCTATTCACTACAACATCGCGTTGTAGCAGGGTTCAAATAACCGACTGTTAGAAGCTCCCTATGTAGATATGAAGGGCTCATTTTAAGCTAACGGAAACGGGCGCCTTTAGTTTCAGGTGACTGATTTCAGGTCACTAATGAAAACCTAATTGTAAATATTATATTCCATTTCTGCCAATAACCCCCCCCCCCCCCTAAATCCCACACACTGCTTCTTTAAAATCCCTGGTAAGATTATGCTATAAAACAATATAATATACAAATCACAAGATTTCATATTCATAAATTAAATAACAAAAAGTGTAAATGCAGATTTTTAACCAGTAACTCAGTGTTGAGGTAGAGATCCTGAGGCCTGAACCACGAAGCAAGTTCAACGGCTCTCTTTGAGTTGAACATTGGTTATCCTGAATAACCGGCATCATGAGGCTGGTTATCAATGTATACTGTATGTATTAATTAATAATGTCATTATCGAAGAATGAGAATGGATTATCCAAATAGGAAAAGCAAGGCTATAAATACAAGAAACAACAAACTATTAGGGATAGATGCTATACTTAAAAACATATAAAGTAAAGCTCTTCCTGCTGACAAAGCAGACATTAATTATAATGATCATGGTTGGCAAAGTGATTCTACTGATCTATAAAAGAATCTCTATTGCAACTTTAGCGCTTCATTGGAAACTCAGTGTTTCATGTCGGGATCCTGTAGGTATGACTCTATTTTCCACTGAGCTCAGTAATGGAGCAGGTTGCCATGGTGAGTTACCCCAAGTAAAGGTGAATCTGCCTGGTGATTAAGCCCAAAGATAGCTGGCTAACCGTCTAATGTCGCTTCATGATTCAGGCCAATGTTTTGAGCAACATTATTGTTTGATCACAGCACCATCATCATTAATCAAAGGAAACCTGGAGCAAAACTAACAAGAGAAAAAAAAAGTGTCTGTGCCTGCTGGTGATAGTGGATCGTGGATGACTGACAACTCACAGGATAAAAGGAGATCATGAGTTAACACTTGTAAAAGTCAAAGTAGTAAATACTAAACTAGGTTTTTCAGAAAAAGACGGGCGACTTTGAACTACCTAGTAATGCAGGGCAGAGATAAGGCAGTAGGTTTACCGCTGCTGTTCGGTTCACAGTCCTTGTTCACATTCAAAATAATCCTTCAGCGGGGCGAAGAGGTGGCGAATAACAGGGACACTCCAGGAGCGACCCAGGACTTTCTGCCTCTGATTCCGGCCCATGTTGTTCACGTCCGTGTAGTGTTTGGGGAAGCCAAAGATCCTAAAAGAGTCAACCACGTGGAAAATGTTACAAAAAATATATCTTACCATCTAATATGCGTTACATGGTCAAGACCCAGAAGTGGCCTGCAAGACAAACACAACCAGTAATGCTTACTGCTCCATTTCGGTGCACCACAGGTAGTCCTCCTTGCCGTTCATGCTGACAGGAAGTGGCCCCATCTTCCCCTGCCTAATAGAGTTGGACTTTGTGGTGATGGTGCGGACTTTATCAAACTGCAGGAAGAGACGACAAATCAGAATCTGGGTGTTAAACCATTTTAAGATTCATTTTTAGAATTTCTGAAGGGTTCACCAAAATACATTTTAGACCTCTTTAATAGCACATAAACGGCAATTTAATACCCATTTCAAACTGGACAAAGTATGAGAGAAAACCAGAACTATATATAATATCATCATTTCTTCAGTACTTCTCACCAGTATATAACAACTATTCTTAATGATGGAGGGACGAAAAGAAGTTTTTGCTAAAATTGACATTTGCCCAGTATGAGACTATAAGCTTACTAGCTACTGTAGCTTGCATTAGTGACATTAGTCATTTTAGTATCTTACACACAGCAAACTAAATGCTTCTACCTTTGCAACGCGTCCTACTTCCAAGCAGTCCTGGAGGGCCACTTTGTCATCTAGAGCTGTAGCGAGAGGTCTAAAGAGAAGACGCAGACAGGTATGGAAACTGAAAACATCTTTCCAAGTAATACATTTTTGTTTTCCAGTGTGCAATATGCATGAAGAAAGGGAATATGATTGCGTATTAGTATGTACAGTACCTGTTCATGCCAGGGAGGTTTCCCCAAAAGTAGCGCGCTCTGTGAGCAGGACTAACTTTCACTGCATCGATAAGAATCGGATTACACTGAGAAAAAAAAGGGAGAACGCAAATGATGAGCAATAAAGCCTAATGCAGTCTGTTTCCTGCCATCGGGGCTAAGGGGATACTTTACCGGTAATCAAATGTAATCACCTCAAGGAATCTGCAGATATCTGACTTGTCGTGGGCGCTCATGAAAACCACGTTCTCAAACAACCAGAAGAACGGACGGTCGTCATCCTGCTTAGGCTTCAACAGGGTCAGAAGGCGGTAGAACTCAAAAAAGAGCCTTCCAGTGCCCTCTTCAGGACAAACAGAAAGAGATAAACAGGTAGATTCAAAGGTCTATGTGTGTAGAGGATCCTCAAACATGATTTTATCCAGTATTTAACAACTTGTTTATTATTCAGAATGCACAGCTACCAAAATGCCCTTAACAGAAGTTTGGAAGCTGCATACCAAATAATCCTTTTCGAAGAGGGTTGACCATGGACAGGTCGTTACACGGGCTGCCTCCAATCAGAAGATCAAATGGACCCCATTCAGCCAGCTGCAACACACAATTACAGAACTGAAGTTCATATGTTTATATTGTTTTTAGCATCTTTGGTGTGACACATACTACACAAACTGAACGTTTAAGGTGTGTTTTTTGTTTTTGTTTTTTAAAGATTATTTTTTGGCCATTTTTAGGCCTTTATTTATAGGACAGCTGAAAACGTGAAATGGGTGAGAGAGGGGGAATGACATGCAGCGAAGGGCCGCAGGTCGGAGTCGAACCCGCGACAACTGCGTCGAGGAAAAAAACCTCTATATATGGGCGCGCGCTCTAGCAGGTGAGCTACCCAGACGCCCTCAAGGTGTGTTTTAAAAGGTGAGTTTGGCTCTGTTTTCAGTGGTTGGTGTGGCACACTCAGATAATCAACAGCACTAAATGTACTCCAGCTTGCTTGCACTCACATGTTTCCTCGTGATGGTACGAACATCGTTGACATATTCGATCTGTCCCTTGTGCTTGATCATCCCCACAGCGATCGAATCCTCACAAATCTCTGAAGCAATGTAGCGCTCAATCTTGAAGCCCAGGTCTTTGAGCACCAGGTATCCTGCCACAATGCCACATTAGTTACAGACATGTTACTGATTAGAAGAATGCACATTATGCAGTGTAAACTCAACTCAACAACTCCCCATTAAAATGTGTTAATGTAATTTTGTTCAGGTGTAACTGAGGCTTGTAAAAGGCTCCTCTTCAGTAGTATGCATGGACAAACGAATCACAGAGACTGGATGAGTTTGTCTAAAAAACAAGATTGTCAGATAAAATGATGAACCAACCTGTTGCAATGCCGTCAAAAAGCGAGAGCACCCTGATTGGTCTGCGCAGATCAGCAGTGATGGAGGGGTAAACTCTGTGAGGCTCCTGTTATAAAAATTAAATACACAACTTTCAGTGCAGCCACGATAATGAAAATAATTGTTAGTTGCAGCCCTATTAATGTTCTCATCTGATAATAGCCTATATTTAATCTGCTAACCTCTGCCATTACTACAGTAAATCAATGCCTCACTTTAACAAACATACATCTTCTAAAACAAAGATGAGGATTCATTTGCAGCTTCACTCACATACAACTTCACAGTACACTAGGGTTTGGTACCAAACCCTGTACTTTTACCGGTACCGACCGAATCACGTCGGTATTACCGAGTATTGGTTCACATAATATCAATAAGCACAAGCTTATCTGTCCTCTGCAAGTTGACAGAGAGCGGAGCTCCGACACACACACACACACACGCGCGCAGAGGTGCGGACGGAGCAAACTACGTCGGCTCTGCCGTTTTGTTGAAGTCACGGCAATGCCGATAAAGCGGTTTCAAGTGTGGTTACAGTTTTTCAAAACTTCACGCAGACACCGTTCACTGTGATATGGTATTAATGGCGAGGCGAAAGCGGTCGCGGTGCTGTTGACGTTACACTTCCTGTGAGACAAGCAGGCACAACAGTGGTTCCTATGCCCTGGGGACTGACTGAAAGGCTGAGGTTGTAAGCTAAGGCAACTTTATCTCTACAGCACCTTTCAGCAACAAGGCAATTCAAAGTGCTTTACATGAAACATTAAAGAGCGATGAAAAATAATAATATTTTATGTGCCACATAATAAAAAAATAAAACAGGCTAAAAAAAGAATAATTACAAATACAAGAATAAAAGTTGAATAATTATTCAATTTAATAGGTTGTAGGGACGGGTTTGGGAGGAGAGAGGGAGGGGTTTTATTTTTATTTAATTTCTGTCAGTGTAAAATATTCTAAATAAATAACATAATGTTCTAAGTAAATAGGATAAATAGGTTTGGAATTATTTTTACAACTGCAATATTTTTTTTGTAATTACAAAGGGAAAGTACCGAAAAAAGTACCGTTGGGTACCGGGATCCGAATTTCGGATACCGGTATCGGTAGTGATATTGGTTCAGATGCGAAAGGTACCCAACCCTACAGTACACCCACAAGCATTAATGACTGTATCACGTAAAGAATAAAATAGTAGTGGAATCATCAAATTATTAACAGAAGACATTTTTATACATTTTTGATTTGGTTCTTGAACTAATATTATGTTGCTGGCATCATCTTTCTTCTATCTGCACTTAAAACCAATTTGATTCTCTTTTACAGGTTTTTACACACAGAAGGAGACACATTTATGTTGTAACTAAAGTTTAGGTTAAATTATTAGATGTTACTTTTATTTAGTACACAAAAAAAGTGAAACATCTTTCGATAAAATGCTAAACATTTAAACAGCACTGCAAAGTACAGTACATCCTCCAAAATGACCATAGAGCTGAATCAACACCTCTCAGACAATCTCAGCAAACGGTGAATATGATGAGTTTTCTTTAATGGCTGGCACTGGATGTTGATATGTGCACCTAATAAACTGGTTGTATTTCAGTTGGTTCAGCCGTTACATGTTTAGTAATGTAAACTTAGTGAGAATTTAACCTCAAACAAGCCAGCATGTGAACTACACTAGAAATGTGCCCTGAGAGAATAAAGTGTGGTACGTACAAATGCCATGGCGCTGTTGTTGGCAAAGAAGTCCTGAACCTTGATGCTCCAGTTTGGTCTGAGTTTGAGGTTTCCGTCGCACTGCGACGGCTTGCACATGTAGCAGCTCCATGGATCGACATCTTTCAGCTTGTCAAAGGTTCCCAGTCCCACCAGGATTTCCAGACAGTCCTTACAAAAACATCTGGGAGAAACAGAAAACACCCAAGTACATACATGTGAATGAGAAAATGATAACTGTGCAGACACAAAAAACAAGTAGAGCTGTTAGAATGAGTCATCCGAATGTAGGTAACAGAGAGTGACCAGCCTTCACTGACCATCATTGCTATTTCTTAGTCATTTAGTATGTTGAAATTTACAGAATGTGGACAAAAACACACATCAAGACCACCAGGAGAATTTTCAGGTAAGGACAACTGACAAACTAACAATTATTCAAAACAGTTAGCATCCGATTGCTGCTATATGTTCAAAAGATCGTACTCCTTCTCTGAGTCATAACTCAGTCAAATCTGAACACACAGATGAAATACACTGTTTATATTCTCTTTATATTCAGTGTGACTTACACACCATATTAATATCATTAGTGGGAATGCTGTTCAGCAGCATTCCAACTATTGTTATCCTGTTCTTTATAAACTTCTTCTTATTCCCTCTTCTGTACGTTTTTTGGCTCTTTGTAACTATGCAAAAATGTTCAGCTCTTTCAGCTAATGATGGGACTTCTTCAACTATTTATACTTTTTTTTAAATATTAAGCTTTTTAACACTTTTTTTTAAGTCAATGAGAGCATGCTTCAAATCCTTCAAATCCTCTTCTGCTTCAAAATGTATCTCCTCCTACATTCTTTCACCTACAGACGTGATTCAAACTTTAAACTGTTCACAAAATATTCAGGTATTCGGGGTGTGCTCAGTGTTTTGATATCTTTTACAGTTTTTGTGAAAAAGCTGTTTAAGTTTAGTGTTCATTTCAGGATTTTTCTGCGTTTCTAATGAGTGTGTGTGGCGTCTGCCAGAGTGGATGATGTCATACACTAGAGTGCAGAGCCTTAAAAAATTATTTTTGTCCCTTCTCTATAAATTGCTCTCACGCCCACAATATCTACTTGTCCTGCACAATTTATACATCAAAACGTAGGTATTTTTGTCTACTTTCAGCCAATGTGGTTCAGTTATGCAATATGACTTATACTTTTGGCTCGGTGAGCTTCCAAATGACAAGAGTTCCACATCTTCCTCCATTCGCTGCCCTGTTTAACATTCTCCACATTTCTGAGTGAAACGCAGAGCGAACCACTTTAAATCGCGGATATGCCCACATTTCTAAGGTTATCAACATACATTTTACATGAATACGTTCACAAAGGCCTTGTGGTGGTCACGATTACATCATTTCACTGATACCCCTTATCGTTTTAGCAGTCTGAGGCTTTATTTGAGAGCTTGCTCTGTGTCTTTGAATAGCTCCAGTGGGGCACAGCTGACAGTTTCAGCAGGTGACACGGTCGTTAACCTAACTAAAGATCAAAGAGATCTCATCACAGACTTCAAAGGATGTTTATCAACATGGTTACAGGTCATTAGTAGTCATGACAACCCTTTCACAGACAGTCAACTTGAATACTGCAGGCAGTAATATGAACATTAGTCTATATCTTTTGCGTTCCACTTCTGTCTGTCTCTGTCTGTTTCTCCCTGTCTCTGTCTCTCTCTGTATGTCTGTTTGTTTCTGTCTGTCTCTGTCTGTCTCTGTCTCTCTGTCTGTTTCTCCCTGTCTCTGTCTGTCTCTCTGTAATCCAGTGTCTAGTTTGCACATTGCAAACAGGAACTGCTAATAGCTAATTCGGCGTAGTTTGATCTACCCAGGTAGATCAAAACCATTGATCTACCTGATGCTATTCAGATGGAACTGTATGGTGATGGGAAATCAAAGTAGAACATCTGCAGGAGGGTGTTTCAAGTGTTTCAAATATCTGCCTTATTATTTTTGTTTTGAATTGTTAATCTAGTTTTGTGTCATGGTTTGAAATATGAAAGAAATCCCAGTTACAGAGGTTACAGTGATTAACAATAAACACTAATATAACACCTGAGCAGTGTTTACCTGCAGCAGCTGGCGTTGCCACACAGAATCACCTCTAAGCCGGCGCAGCACACGGTGCAATACGACTGGTAGCCATCTTCATCATAGCGAAACAGCGTCTCTGTGAAGTTCCCCTGTAAACAGTGACATGGTTGTCTTGCAGCGTTTGGGATGTTACTGGCAGCTGTGTTTCAGATGGAGGTTAGACATTCACAAACTGGGCTGGGATGAAGGAAAGCAGACCACATGCAGGAGACAGAGATAGACCGTCGGCTTATCAGATTACCTTGCATCTTAGACAAAGACCACCTTCAAACAACGGGTGCGGCACGTCAATCTCAGTTGATCCACAAGACAGACAAAAATCTGAAATAACAAACAGTTACTCTAAAATGAAGCGTTTTCTTTGTTTGTATCATCCATCCATCCATCTTCGTCCGCTTATCCGGGGTCGGGTCGCGGGGGTAGCAGCTCCAGATTTGTTTGTATCAAAGGTTTAAAATCACAAACTTCTTCAATGCGCTCTCACAAAACTTACCTTCAATTGTTTTGCCTTTCTCTTTGACCTTTTCTCTTATTGACTCTGTAAAGTAAAATATTAACAACAAATCACAAATAATAATCATAATAACATAAAACTTACGACTGAATCTAGTCTTTGAGTTTTTGATGTCATGTCTGTGGACTAAATGTAGACAAAAATGATAAGTACCTCTGTTATAGGTTATTATTACGGGTGGATTTGGCTTGTTTTTAAAAACATATTTCCTTTTTGCCGGAGGCTGGCAGTCAGACATGGCCGAGTCAGAAGAATCATGATGTACTGCAGCATCTTTAAGACCAGGAAAGAGGGAATCAAGAGAAATTCTTAATACATACAACACTGTCTGTACCAGTCTACTCCCTGAGGATTTCTTTAAATCTAGTAATTAATAAATAAGTAAATATGTAGAAATGTGATCCTACCAGGAGGTACGAATCCTTCAGGTCCTGTAGGCAGAAATCCTTCAGAAGCCCATTCCAGCATCAGCTTCAGCTCTTTTTCTTTATTTCCTTCCGCTTCAGCAAAAGACTTCCCACATCGCTCACCTGCCAACTGAAGATTACAAACATTTCCTGGCAATCAGTTAACACATTCCTCTCAATAAACTGATAAGATCCTATTACAGACAAAAGGAGATTTGTGAATGAGTGAATCTGGGCCTTTTCACCACAATTATATAGAAAAATGTCAGTATTGCTGGGATGAGAACAGACTTCTTCCTCTATCTATCTAATAAAGCGGGACGCATCTGTGTGTGTGTGTGTGTGTGTGTATGTATGTACGTCTCTGCGTCTGTCTTTGAAATATCTCATGAATCGTTCATCCAATCTACTTCACACGTTTCCTGGGTACCCAATGAACTTGGGGTTTGGATTTTGGAGCAATTTGGACAGCATTGGATATTGGATATTAAAAATAAAACTAAACGGCCGAAAAATAAGCTGCTGGTGCAGCACGCAGCAGACTGTTGACATGCTCTGGACAGGCTGGGACTGTGGTTCATTTTTTTGCTGCTTCTAACGTAACATGATTGCTGGATATAACAAGCAAACTTTTCTTTCCTGGAGCACGAGCGGAGAGTTGACAGGAACATCACAACTGTTGTGTTGAATAAGGTTGGCGGTTTTGGGGTTTAAAAACGCAAAAAAAAGTGAAACCACCCTCCAGAGTGGAAATCTTAAAAAACGCTCCACCCGTTCCCGTCTAAAGCACACGTGTCAAACTCAAGGCCCGAGGGCCAAATCCGGCCCCTCACAGGTTTTGATCTGGCTCGCATTTCAATTTAGGTTCACAATAAATTTAGTCCCACCTAGTTTTTGTCACTTTTTCCAAAATTTTTGGTGCTTTTATTTTATTTTTTACATTTTTGGTGTTTTTTTCTACATTTTTGACGCCTTTTCCAGCGGTTTATGTGCTTTTTATAATGCTTTAGGCACTTTGTTTTAACGTTTTGGATGCTTTACTCAATATTTTGCCACTTTTTTGGAAGTTTTTGGCGCTTTTTACGATGTTTTTGTCACTTTCTGATGTTTCTGTCACTTTTTCAGACAATTTTGATGCTTTTTTTCAGCCTTTATCCAACTTTTTTGGCACTTTTCTCAACGTATTTGTCGCTGGCTGATGAACTTTTTTGCCAAACTTTTTTGGGGCTTTATGAGGCCCAAAATGTAAGTGAGAAGACTACAGTATATGAGACATGCAATAATACAGTCAAAATATTTGACTTTTTCTCTTAAATAAACATCAATAATCACTATAATCATCTACATGTCTGGCCCTTGATGTGATTCTCATTTTCCAGTCTGGCCCTCTGGGAAACTGTGTTTGACACCCCTGGTCTAAAGGGTAAAAACTAGAGCTGTCAAACGATTAAACGATTAATCGCTGAATGTCTATAGTTAATCACGATTAATCGCATATTTTATAACATGATTAAAATTATTTATTGTAATGATTAACATAAATTATTTTACATTTCAGAACACTTTTTAAGTACATATTAACAATCGAAAGCAATTTTTACCAGTGTATCTTGATTGGGAATCAAATGAATGCAAAGAAAGTTACTTTATGAACTTGATTTTAAGATTTGTAATTATTTATTTACTGTCAACAAAAGAAAAATGTGTGAATCTGTCATTATTGCACAATTCCTCCAAGTACCTAACTAAAAAATCCTTACTAGAGTCAATATAGTGTTTAGTAACTCCTAAATAATGTTGATTACTCACTGACGTCCAGTGATCACCGGTTAATGAGACAGCATTTGCAACACCTTGCAGCAGTTCCAGTGTGGCTCATGGGTGTGGCTGCTTTCTCCGTGTGGTATGTGTATGGTGAAACTACTGTCTCCCTCGACGGCAACGTGACAGGCCAACCGTAGTACGTCTTTAAGACCCAAGTCCTCTACAATGCTGACAGGTCTGCAGTTAGTTGCCACCCGTTTAGCCCGCTAGCGGGTAGCATCACGTTAACTGTACTACTATGCTTAGCTCGTAGGTGGTAGCTCAAGCTTGATGTGCTTCGGTGATATTTTAATTCGGCTTTACACAACGTGCATATGGCTTTCGACTTGTCTACGAGCCGTCCGTGAGTTTTGGAAAATAAAAATCTCCATTCAGTTATTGCTGCTGTGTTTCTCCATCATGCCTGCAGCCTACAGTAGGAGGATGTGTTAGGAGGAAGTGGCAGCTTGATGATAAGTAACCGTGCTGCAAAGGGTCAAAATAGTAGCCTGTTAGGCACGACGCAAAGCCGAGTGAAGTGTAAAATAAATGAATTTAAAAAAAAGTATTGCGTCGCATCAGCCCTTAATCGCATCGCGACTAACGCGTTAACGCTGACAGCCCTAGTAAAAACGCACTGTGCAAGTGTGTGTGTGTGCTGCGTGTGCGTCGCATGTGTGTGTGTGCAGAGTGTGTGTGACGTGTGTGTGTGCGCCTTGTGTGTGTGTGTGTGTGTGCGCCTTGTGTGTGTGTGTGTTCTGTGTGTGTGTATTGTTTGGAGCAATAACTATATTGTATTAAGTTGCTGGGAGCTGTACATTCACCACTTCTAAACAGAAGCAGAACATAATCTTGGAGCCTCGATCGGCTGAAGATAGCCGTTTTCATCAGACTCACCCTGGGTCCGGTTAATTAAGTGTAGCCTACTGCTAACTTAAAACACTTATAACATCGGGCAAATTAAATTGACCAAAACTTTTTTGGCTGTTTGTTATTGTTTACGGCCCCACTGACGTCACCATGAAAACTAACAACAACAACAACAACTAGCAACACAAAGGTTACCAAGAGGATGTGTAAGAGAAACTGCACATGAAAGACAACAGACATTAAGAAACAGGAAGTGGTACTAAATGCTTTGATGGATGTTGTTGACAGTTTTGCTTTTTACCTCGATGATCTGAAAGATGGCTTCCTTGTAGGTTGGCAAGCTGGCAAAGGAATTTTTGCAGAAGCACTTAGTGAAGGCACTGAACGTCAGCAGACCCTCCGTATAGATCTGCAACAGAATGAAATGGTGATGAGAAATCCAATTCAACAGATGTGAAGTGTTTCTGCAGCTCATGCACATTTAGAGTGCTTCTAACCTCTGAGAACATCCCGTCTCCGAACCACTCCACCTTCCGCATTCCCGGGGGAGATGACTTGGTTTTCCAAGGCATCACCATCCCAGGCCACCAGGAAAAGCCCTTCACTTTCCCCCACACCAGCTCCCCTGTCAGAAACCCTTTCCCATCCTGCAGACGTCATAAGAGTACAAGAAAAGATCATAATTCAAATAATACATCATTTTTAATTTTCTTTTTAATCTAAAAGAAGATAATCACGTAGATATTTTCTATCACATGATGTCTGATCAGCAGACTTTGATAACAACTGTATTGTGGGCTTTTTCCTGTAACTGGTGTGTTACCTGGTAGGCATGTTTCCGCCGTGCCCTTGGTGTCGGTTTACTGAATGGTGAGGTCTCTTCTGTCTGAGAGTCAAACACATTTAAAACAGAGCTTAAACTTTTAAGTCAAAGATGAAAAGTAGTTTAGGTGAAGATCTGTGTATGTAAAAAAACTAAGACATTAATAACTGCATTTGATTTGATGGTAGATACATCAATTTATGACCAATCAATTACATATTTGTTTTTGATAGTTCATTTTGGGTGACTTGGAGGAAAGAAGCAAAAAAACAAGAAGCAATTGAGCCCTTCATCATTAAGATACGAACATCCGCTTTATTCAAAGCAGTATAATATACTGAAATATGACTTTTTAAACTGCGGAAATAAAAAAAGAAAACGTCTTTTCAACTGTGATTTCAAGCTAAATAATCTAAATTGAATTGAAACATGGGAGCCAGCACAATGATTAGGCAGATGTGTTATCCCACTTATTGCCTCATTATTTAACTTGGCACCAGGAGGACAAAGCAAATGATAAATCTGAAATGAAGTTGCGTTAGAGGTGGGAATTGGATTCTGATAGCAGGTTCCAGTTTTTTCATTTGTTAGAGTCAAAAGGGCAATCCACTCAGGACGTGTTTTTGATGTCAGTCACTCAGTCGTCTCACAGAATAGATGTGCTTTCATTTTATGTCAAATGGAAGAAAATGTAACAATGAACCGATCTAAGTTCATTTATAGGCTCCATGTGGTGTTTTAGACCTCTAGCCTTATTCAAAAGGATTCTGATTTCATCAAATGCTATCATGCTCCAACCCTGGTTGTAATCATGCAATCAGATACTCTTTGTCATTGTGCAGGATGCTGACATGGTGTAGCGTAAATCATTGACTACTTCTTTCAGAGGCCAGAGTCATGGCCCTGTGGTATTCTGGTAGTATACTTGAGTATACCTACCACCTCATCTTTGGACTTCAGACCATTATCAACACCTACGGGGTTGGACCAGGTGCTAGCACCAGCCTGAAACACTGTACGGGCCTGTGGCTTCTGGCGCAAGCTGCTCTCCCAGCCATAACATCCCCTACTGGTCATCTGAGAGACAACACACTCTCATTACACACTCAAATATCATGCACGTGCAAATGTACACCAAAACACACACACACACACACACACACCTTCATATAGGGGCAAACTGCAACTCATCATACCAGTGATTATGTTGGCCATAAAGAATAAAGCGAAAGTAAATGGAAAAGACTGTTAGTAGATGAGAGAGAAAAAGAGCCAAATATGCAACGCAACAAACATTCATTTTTTTCTGTGTTGTTCTGGTTTCAGTGTAGTTTTTTTGTATAGCTGACAGTATTTATGGTCAAATAATAGATGTTACAGTTGCATTTAAATTCAGCCCAACCGAGTCCTATTTGTCATTAAAAATCCAGCTTTTTTTTTTTATTCTTCTTTTATGAAAATCTTTTACCTCTTGCAACAGGGCACCATTCTCTCCAGGTGTAATGGCAAATTCTTTGGAAGGAAACAGAAATTACTGAAGTTTTAGTGTTGATATCATCAGCGATATGATAACTGTATCTGTAACTCTAGCGGGTGACGGGATCCTGAATCTGATGCTCATTACAAAAAAATATAAGACTTGAATAATATTTTATATATATTTATTATATATTTATATTTATTTATATATATAATAATATTGTTCTTAAGTCCAGTAAGATTCTCTTCATTTTACAAAATGCATCTACGAGATAAAAGTTACACTTTTATAATGACATGATAGGTATTTTTTGTAAAATAGTGTAAATTCTGCAAATAAAAAAGGAAAAAAATAGTTTTACTTACGATGTATCTTTGTTAGGCGGACTTCACATGGCTTCACTGTCACATTAAGGCCATTCAGTTCTATAAAATAAGATGTGTAAATAATATGTGGGATTATTACATTACATGTCATTTAGCTGACGCTTTTATCCAAAGCGACTTCCAATGAAGTGCTTTCAACCCTGAAGGTGCAAACTCCAGACAACAAGTAGTAAGTGCAAGTACATTAGCTTTAAATAAGCAAAACTACAAAGAGCCATATGAAAGTGCAGCTTCAAGAAATATATATATATATATATATATATATATATGTTGTTGTTTTTTTTCCTTCATGTTTATCCGAGGTGTAGTCTTTTAGCCTTCGGCGGAAGATGCGTAGGCTTTCGGCCATCCTGATGTCAATAGAGAGCTTATTCCACCATTTGGGAGCCAGGACAGCAAACAGTCGGGATTTTGTTGAGTGATTAGTTCTCCCTCGCTGTGAGGGGGCAGCAAGGAGGTTGGCTGATGCAGAGCTGAGTGGGCGGGTTGGGGTATAGGGTTTGACCATGTCCTGAATGTATGCTGGGGCTGATCCGTTTGTGGCCCTGTATGCAAGTACTAGTGTCTTGAAGCGGATGCGGGCAGCAACTGGTAACCAGTGAAGAGAGCGGAGGAGCGGTGTAGTGTGAGAGAACTTGGGGAGGTTCCAATGCAATGCAAATTCTTGCAAACTTAAAGCTGTGGTAGGCACTTTATTGTTGGCGTCATTGGGCAGAAATTCCATAATGCTCTTTCAGCATATTGTAATTCAAGTGGTCTAATGAAAAAATAGACTTCGGCATCTCCTCCTTGGCTCTGTATTCAGGCTTTAGTAAATCTAGCCGTGGCGGGAGACTTTGGCCAATCACAGGTCATTAAAAAGAGAGACTTACTATTGGCTGTTCTGTTTACCGTAGCCAAAGGCTCAGACCAGAGGCCGGAGCTGTGGCATCGCCTACTGCTGCCATCCGAAGGAGGACACGCCAGAGGTGGTGTGAGAGGAAACGTAAACACAGTAGACGAGCCAGTAGCTTAGCCTTCTGCTAACCTTAGCTCACGGCTGCGGATAATTCAAGTTAAAGCGTAACTCTCGCCAAAATGAAACCTAGGGTCTTTTTCTGAATGTACCCCAGTCAAACTTTTGTTTAAAAGCATATTTAGGACGGAAGCGCCACTTTTAAGATTTACCGTATTTTCGTTTTTCGGTCAAATGGCCTTTTGAATGGGAGTGCTAGGGGGCACTTTTATGCTAGCCTCAAAATAGCTATTTTTAAAACACTAAGAAGGCTCGACACAACATGAAACTTTGCTCGGAGTATCACCAGGGGCTCTACACCTTAACGAAAGCGTTGAGAACATTGTGTGTGTACCCAGAGTTTACTAAAAAGAAAGGTTTTGAGCAACTCACTGTAGCTGTTGTTCTTCCGGTCGCCGTCTATCGAGCCAGTCAAAAATAGTCGAGGGAGGAGAGTAAAGATGGAAAGCTCCAAAAGCTTAGTTCCATATAAATGCACGGATAATTCGTTGTTTTGTCGTTAGTGAAACACAATATTGACCTTGTAGTTGAAAAAGGAGCCTCGTATAAGAATGACATTTCCTCCTATGGAGTCCGTTCATTCGCATTCAGCGATCGCCTATTTTTGACTGGTAAAATGGCGGATAGCGTAAACAACAACTGCTAACGTGAGTTGCTCAAAACCTTTCTTTTTAGTAAACTCTGGGTACACAAACAATGTTCTCAACGCTTTCGTTAAGGTGTAGAGCCCCTGGTGATACTTCGAGCAAAGTTTCATGTTGTGTCGAGCCTTCTTAGTGTTTTAAAAATAGCTATTTTGAGGCTAGCATAAAAGTGCCCCTAGCACTCCCATTCAAAAGGCCATTTGACTGAAAAACAAAAATACGGTAAATCTTAAAAGTGGTGATTCCGTCCTAAATATGCTTTTAAACAAAAGTTTGACTCGGGTACATTCACAAAAAGACCCTAGGTTTCATTTAGGTGAGAGTTACGCTTTAATGTTTAGAGCTAACTAGAGCCTCAATTCATAATATGTTTAAGGGATTTACAAACATTTTAAAAAAAGAATTCCCATAGAATCAGCGCTTTATAACATCTGGATGAAATGAATGATTATAAATGTTACTGTATGAAGCCGGTGCATGCTGGTGCCGATGGAAGGGGCTAGACAGAGAGGGGAGAGGGAGAGCTGCAGGAAGAGGTCTTACTCTACTTCAAATTCTGTTTTTTTGTTTTGTTTTTTAAATTCCAATCCAATCCAACTTTATTTGTAAAGCACATTTAAAACAACCAGGTTGACCAAAGTGCTGGACATTAACATGATTTAGGACAGATTATAAACACAGTAACAAAAACAAACATTTAAAACAAGTAACAAACTGGAAAATGAAAATGCAGAATACAACTCTCAAGCAGGTTTAAAGGCCAATGAATAAAAGTGAGTTTTAAGTCGTGATTTAAAATTGTGAAGGCTGGGGGGGGGCAATCTGACATGCAGAGGCAATTCATTCCCCAGCCTTGGGGCCACGACTGAAAATGCTCGATCTCCCCTATTTTTGAGCCGTGTTCTAGGGACAACAAAGAGCAGCTGGTCAGCAGACCTTAATGACCTCAGAGGAGCGTGCGGCTTCAGTAGTTCAGCGATATCAATTCTACCTCTTGCAGCTTTACTTTACCTTCAGTGTGAACCAAGGTGCTGTCAGAGAGGACGCTGTCAGACATGACATCATAATCACTTTCTGTTAGGGCTTCACTCTCAGAGAACAGTGCAGCATCTTCATTCTCCAGGGCCTGAGACAGGAAATACAGCAAGTGCACAAAATGTATTAAACACGCAAAAACTAAACACGGACAAAAGATGTTGCTACAGCTCCTCGGTTTACATACCTGAGTAAAAACCTGCTGGGCCTCGAGTGGAGGGCAGGGGAGAGACAACAGGGTCAAAACAAGCTTTCTGAAGATTGAAGTCGGCTTGGTGTCCTTTAGTACACTGGCCCAGTGTTTCTCTAGTAAAACCGCTGCCGAGTTGTCCTTCTCTCCCTCCTCAGCCCGTTGATACTCAAGGAATTCACTTGTGAGCTGGTTGACCTCCTCAGGGGAGCTGCAGATTTGCAGCTTGGTCCCAAGCTCCCCAACCTCTTCCCCAGTGACCTTCTGGCTGTTCTGGGGGTTCAGCAGCTGAGCTATGCTCCTTAGCACATTGTCATTAAGAGGCAGTTCCTGTGCAATGCAACCTGTGAGTGTGACATAGAAAGACAACACCTGCTGTTTAAACAGTGGCAGTGCCTCTGTAGCCTCAGACTCATTCAGGAAGTCTTCCACAGCTTTCCCGCCCAGATTTAGTTCAGGGCTCGACAGAAGGAATTTCTTGTCTTTTAGGATTTGGGCATTGTGTTCTTTGAGAAAGCGAACAGCAGCTTTAGGGTGAAGGAAGTAGGAGGTGTAGGTGCATAGCAGGCTACTGGCTTCTTCTAGGATGAGCAGCATATTCGCTCGAGCAGTTCCCTGCTGTGTTTGCAGATGCCTTTGGAAACTGTGCAGAGGCTTGAGGGCGTGCTCCAGGAACATAAATGTTGCCCTGACTTTGGGATCGTGCAGCTGGGAGAAGATTGACTTGGCTTTGTCATCATGCTTGTCGCAAGACTTAAAGTACATTATGAGATCTGTCCATATTTCCAAGATTTTCGTGACAAGCAGGCAGAACTTAAGGCAGCTGGTGTTGAGATGAAACGATGGACTGTCTGCACTGATATCTGAGCCAAAGAGAGCCTTGAGCTCGTCATTCTTGGTAGAGCAGGAAGAGTAGTGGGCATGGATATCAACTATCAACTCTTGAGCCTGATTGGAGAGCTTATTAACCCCAGCATGACAAGCAGCATCAGCGACGGCATACAGCCCACCTAAGGCTACTATGTTTGGGTTGAGTTCCCTGAGCTGTGTGTAGATCTGCTCTGAGGCCGCACCTTTACCATCAGAATAAACAGCAGCAAGATTATCGGTGTGTAACCCAAATTTCTTCAAGGTCTCCACCACTGCTGCTGGTGTTTGATCCCCTGCAAGAGCGTCCAGAAATCGGATGCAGTGCCTGGAGGCTTCGACATCAAAAAACCCAACAAGGACCACAGAGACAGTGGCATCATTTCCCAGGGTTACCCCTCCATAAATGTATACACAGTAAGGAGTGTGTTGGCAAACAGATGTGATGTCTTTGGGGTACTGCAGCCCCAGTTTACTGCGTGCAAAATGTCTAGACACATGTTTCCCTTTAGGAGAGCCAGTGTTGCAGTGTTTGTGAATAAACTGAATGGCTGCGTCGCTACAGGGCAGCGGCTCAGAGTGTTGGCTCCTGTAAATTTTAGCCTTTTTCTTGTGTTTGTTTGTTTCCGCATGTCGCCTGAGTTCAATAAGGCCTTTCGAAAATGTCTTCAGGTTTCTGTCACAAGAGCGGCAGAAGGTATATTGCTCTCCAAGAGTACTCTGGTCAGCCCATTCATGAATTCCCTTCCACTTCTCAGTGAAAGGAAATTTAGTCACTACAGTGTCCTTCTCCTCTGTGTCTGATTCCAATTTAGATATCCCTGACAAAGTGAGAGAAAAACATTATTACTGCAATTATTGCAAATGTGAAGAACAACACACAATGACCTGCCCTATTCTGCCCATAATCACAGTGAAAGAAAATCTTAAGTTACCTTTATGCAATTGGGGAGGTACCACAACAGGGCTGATATCCTGACTATCCCGAGCTTTCACAGGGTCGTATCCTTCACTTTTCGCATTTGCCATGTAGAAAACTTTGAACCACCTCAGGGTCTCAAAATTGCTTTGAGAATCCCCTTTTATAATCTCATCAACTGGAAAAGTCTAAAAGCAAGACAAAGAAGATGTGACAAGATTGTGAAATTAATAAAGCGTACATATTGAACATCAGAGGAAAACAAAACAACGTCTTCTTGTCAAAATTTAGATGAGAAGATCGATACCACTCTCATAGCTCTCCACTAAATATAGTAGTAGAGAGAGCATGTGGCTATCTTAGCTAAGCATAAAGATTTCAAATAGGAGGAAGCAGCTAACCTCGCGTTGTCCAAAGGTGCGAAAATCTGCTTACCAGCACCTCTACAGAAATTGTAATGCTACTCTACTCGAGAAAAGACACATACCTTTGTGATACCGCTCTCCCTGAAGGCCTCATGGAGGAGATGGAAATTGTGCTTAGAGTCATCCTCACCTTGCGCATCAAACTTCACCTTGGTCATGTCAACAGAGCCAGGAATAACCAAGTCCATGATCTGACAGTGACATGCACCTGTAGGATCATACAGAAAAAAAAGACAGTTCAACAAGTGCTGTTTGTGCAAATGGAGGGACGATCACTCTTGTGTTCTGCTGTTTTTCAACAGCAGTGAGGATATTACAGCGTGCTGAGCTGTGAGCAACCATGACCATTCATGCCGCACTGGTGTGGTGCAGGCATTTTTTCCACACGGCTCCTCGTCTAACAGCTCACTGTGGCTGTTCTTTCCTGCAATATATAATAATGATGCCCCACTGACTCTCTCACTGTAATTAAGTGACAAAACCATTGTATTTCCTCTAGCAGCTTCACGCCGCCAAAGCCTCCTGCTGGTTTGCCAGTGCAAAACTTAAAAGTGAAGCAGCAGCAGCCGCTCTGTACACACTCTCTCCCTGAGGTTTCTTCAATTTATTTCCCCATGTAAAGATCTTTTTGAAAGGGAGAGTTTTTCCTTATCCAAGTACGAGGGACAAAGGACAGAGGGTGTCATATGCTTGTCATATGATGATACTGTGACTTCTTCTCTCTGACTCAAATCCTGATGTCATAAACTCCAAATTATCATCTGATCTTCAGTTCTTACATGACCAAAAACCATCTGACCATCAATGTAAAGAAAACTGAATGTATATATTTTCACTCACCCAGAAAAAGTCTTTCTTTTACTGATTCTATTACCTTTGCAAACCAAGATCTTGTCATCACAAAGACTTACAAATATCTTGGTGTCCTACTTGATTCACATCTTACATACCGGGAACACATTTCTAACTTAACAAAAAAGCTAAATCAGAAACTTTATGTGCACAACAAGACTAGATCATATTTTTCTGTTTCTGAAACCCACCTACATGCAAAAGTGTTTTCAACAATGTCATACTGTCTTCCAATCTGGTCTCTTACCACAAAGAAAATTACTAAATCAATAGCACGACTATACAATCGTGCTATATCAAATGCTCTGACTTACCAGAACTTCATAAACAGCCACGCAATTCAGATTCAAAATAGCACTTCGCCAACACTTGCTGCACTTCTCCCGACACACAATATGAGACCAGTACGCATTACTAGGTCAGTTTCACAGGCATTCATTCCAGTCCCCCCGTACAAAAACAACTATGGTCAGGAATCCTTTTTTCATACATACACCAAAATTTGGAATGACATTCCTCATCACATCAGAACACTACCATCCATCACATATTTCAAAAAGGCATACAAACTGTTCCTTCTCAACAGATACACTTGCACACACTGATTGTTCATGTATCGTCCAAGTCTTGTTTGCACTGTTTGTATCGTTGTTTTATGTGTTTGCATCTGTCTAGCCCATGCTAACGTCCTGTACAAATGTTTCTGTCCTCTTGTGCCGTAACTATGTTCAATGTTTTATGTTTCTGCAGAACAGGAACCTGCTGCAAACCAGTTTTTAAACTGAGTCAGGCCCATTTATATTGTAACTTAATGTTACTTTTACATTTTTCATGTATAATAAACAAAAAAATGAAAAATGCTGTAATGCCCACTGAGGCAAATTTTGCATATTGGGCTATGATCAAATTGAGTTGACTTGATTAAGCAGGTAATTAGCGGTTACTTACCAGGGCCTAAAACACAGGTAAAAATACAGTCAAATTAGGTTGATATCTAAGGGCGTTTTCACACCTACCTCATTTGGTCCGGACTTTCGGACTTTTCAGTTTGATCCAAACCAAAATTACAGGTGTGAAACCTCCCCCGGACCACGGTCCGGATCAAAAGACCAAATTTTGATCCGATAAAAAGAGGTGGTCTTGGGCCGGACCAAACTGAACCATGGTCCGGTTCGTTTATAGTGTAAAAGCATTTTTTGGATGGTTCGGACTTTAGGCCCAAATACAAGAAGCTCTCTGGCAGGCTCTCCTTGTGTTACAAGACCGGGGAAGCTCCTTTAAGGAATAGCTCAGTGCTTAGTGTGTAGGCTATGAGAGAGAGTGAGTGACGGTGAATGCGCTCAGAGCAGACAGCTGTCGGCTATCAGAGCAGAGAATACGTCAGCAGTTTATTTGTTAAGTGGTAGTAAATGTACAGTGTAGGTTTCCGTTTGTCTTTGAATAAAAAAAAACTTACCAGATCAAATGTATACAATGTAACAAAAACATAAACCTTGGTCCGGACCTTGGTTCGGACTTTCAGGTGTGAAAACGCCCTAAAAGTATGATCAGACATGTAGGTGTGAAACCAAACTCCAAATATAATAATTAGTTAGACGTTAATAAAAGTTAGTTACAAGTTACAAAAGTACCACTGTACCATTGCACTGCATTATATCTGCTCATGAATCACCTGAACCCATCTGCCCCACATCTGTGAAGTTTGTCTTCAGCAGGTTGTTGAACCAGGTCACCAAATAAAGGCGGCTGCTTTTATCTTGGATGTAGTCTGGAGGCACAATCGCTGCACTTGCCATCTTGCAGCTCTCTAGGAAAGAAGAAGTTTACAATTATTTCATATTTTCATCTACACACCAAACATAAAATCAGAACATTTTGACTGACGAGCGACTGTGGCTCAGGAGGTAGAGCGGATCGTCCAAATTTGATCCAAATTACTACTATTAAATCACAAGGCTCTGTGCTTGGTTTTACCTTAAACCACCACACCTAACTCCAAAGTGAGGACCTATGTGAGTTAAAATAAGATAAGATAAAGCTTTATTTATTCCGAGGGAAATTGCTGTGCAGCAGTTGCAATAGAAACACTTATAACAATGTATAAATTATGGATTTGTTTGAGTGTTTTTCAAGACCAGGATTGTCTTAATGCCAAGATTGTGTGTGTGTGTGTGTGTGTGTGTGTGTGTGTGTGTGTGTGTGGGGGGAGCGGGGGGGGGGAGATTTTATTTAATTAATCATAATTTACAGTTAATGTTGTAATTTGTAATATTATACTCATGTATTATAAAAACATGTCTGTCAGTATTGCCATAGCTGCCCATGGCTGATTTCCAGGGGTGGGGGTGGTGGGGCAAGTGGGTGGGTTTTAATCCCCTATTGTCTGACTGTCGAGGATAAAGTAGTTTTTATGTCATATAATCTTCACATTTGCGTCTTTTGGTTATATATGACTGTTGTCTTGACATGTGCACATTACAACACAAAGCTGAGCTGTAGCTGAGTGCTACAGCACACTTGAGCCACGCTGCTGCTGTCTCTCCTCCCCTTCCTCCCTAATGTATAGAAAGCGTTAATGAAATCTCGCGTTGTTCTTGCCGCGAACGTCTCCCAGTGCACAACTTTCGCTGACAAGGGAATTTGAGCTTTAACATCAGATCATGTTACGTTACTTTACTTGCAGGAAAACAAACAAATACAATGCACCACGAGTGGTACAGTTACTAGCACGCCGAGCGACATGTCCATTATTATAGTCAGGGTTTTTCTTTAACACATCACATAACATTACATGCATGGTGCAGAGGCTAACGTTACAGCCTGGTTTCACATGAGGGGAGCGATCTTAATGTTGTAACGTTACGTTGAAGCAAAAGCTAAAATGACTATGATTTCAAACGGCCGTTGAAGGGAATGTAATTACAGCTGACTATCCGCGAATACGCACGTTATTACAGCAACCGGTATAAATAAACGAATTGAAATCAATTGCAATCATTATTTTAAGTCAAAATCTCCCCGGCTCACGATCCAATCTGCTGTTATCGCGGTGGGTCTGTATGAGCCGGTCTTTGTGTTGTGAGCCGGCAGAGGGTTGGATTTAAAACAACCAGGACAATAAAAAGGCAATATGGCCCTGTGCGAATCATCCGTAAACCACCTCTATAGGAGAAGGGTGTCAATAGAATATAAACGGCTGGTTTTGTGTATAATATTACACAACAGACAGATCGTGGGTAACTTACCTCGCCGGTTCCCTTATAGATGTTCCTCCTGACTCTTCGCTTCCTCCTGAAGCACTTTTTTTTTTTTTTTTTTACATAGGCAAACAGGCCCTTGTGACGTCTGCGTAATGATCCATTGGACGAACGATGTAGGAGGCTGTCCCGTAGTAGGACTGCTAAGTTAGCCGCGAGATCTCCACCCATCCCAAAATGAGCACAGGCGGCTTAATTATTAGTCAAATATAATCTGCTATAGCCGCATTACAAGTACACATAGCTAGCTACATAACGGTTATCTCGCCAATTTTCTGTTGGTCTAAAAAAGAAATTGCTGCAGAAACGAACTAAATTCTCAATTTATTTCTTAAAATAAATTACTGTATAGTTTAACATAGCTATTACCCCACCCCGTCAACATTAGCACAGGTTGATCAATAATAAATGAATAATATAATGCTAGCCCGCACGGCAGGCAAAGCAACCATATCCGATTTCTAGTTTGTCGGCAAGGCTATCACCGTGAAATGTTGAATTAGCTAGCTATACCTCTAAAATGAATATCATATCGTTGGATATATTATCGTGATAGAAAATTAGACATAAACATAATAGTAGAATCAACCTTCATTTGAGTTCGTTCAGGAGTAGAGACCTTTTTCGTCAAGGGACAACGTTACAAACGTATTACTAGCTATCTATAACGTTAGCCACACTAATGTCTTGTGTAACGTTGAGCTAACATTCGGTGATCTTTGGTTTGTTGGCGAGCTGTGGTTTGTTTCGGTTATACTAGCTAGCTAGCTAACGTTAGCTAGTTTAATGGGTGATATGGTATCATTTGAAAACTGAATAGTAAAGGAAAGCTGGTTTTAGCTTGCTGTTATCGTTAAACCATGAATGCATTAAGAGATAACGTTTTTATAAACACGCAATTATGGCAGCCTGTGTCGCAACGACTGTAGCTAGTCGTTTGTCAGACCTGTTTCCTGAATCCTGCGGCTTATCTACCGTACATTGTGTTCCGTTGAAACAATGTAATGGCGCTCTATCAGGCCAACAGGTGGCCTGTGTTACAGCACTGAACGATCTACAAGGCGAGTTTATCACGGTGAAACTTTAACGGTGACGCGGACCCATGATAAAAACTGACAGCGTTGTCTAACTGCCAAAAGAAAGGACTGATAAAAGAGCTACCCCGCAGCCAATATGGCGTCTATGTTGGCCATTTTGTGGAAGTACGACTGAAGCCCGTCAAACAAAATGACACTGAGGCCTGTGTAGGCCTCATTTATGTACTTAAACTGTAAAGCACGTTGTGACTTTGTTTTGAAAGGAACTCTTTAATTAAAGATATTATTATGTTAAATAAGGTGACTCAAACTAAATTTGAACAGTTTCAGTCTGGGTATATTACTGGGTATTGGCCTGGTATTTGGATTTACATTTAAAATAGGTTGACCAGACGTCCCGGTTTGACCGGGACAATACCGATTTTACATTGCGTGTCACGAGTCCCGACAAAAGCCTGTCGGGACGCTAAAATGTCCCGGTTTACACCAACCACTATAAAATTGTCCCGGTTGTTAGCGATTACATTGCCGTATTGGTCTTATTATAACCCTATCATTAACTAAACCCATGTAGAAAGACTAATAAAGCGTCCAGCGTATGATTTTAACAACGTGTGTGTGTGTGTGTGTGTGTCAGTCAATCGTAGCGGTCTGCATAATCTGTGCAGCCAGCGTTACAATGCAGGCTATATTTGTAAACATTGTTGCAATGCCTCTTCTTATCTGTCTTGACCAGTCCCTCCAGGTCCGCTGGAAAGTCAGCGGACGAGCGCTAGGTGGAAATGGGGACATTCTAAAACGTGAAAAAGCTTAATGTGGTTTAATGTACCTAAACAACGACCAATGATTACCACATTTCTCTCTCATATTGCTCGGTTATGAGGAGCAATATGAGAGAGAAATTTGGTGATCATTGGTCGTTGTTTAGGTACATTAAACCACATTAAGCTTTTTCCTTACAATAGCCTTAATGAAGCAGAAACGCTTAATGTCAGATAACGTCCATAATAATTGGACTTTGGGTTAGATTTTTTTGACAGTTTTCAGTGGTTATGAGGAGCAATATGAGAGAGAAATTGTAACTGATCGTTGTTTAGGTACATTAAACCACGTTAAGCTTTTTCACGTTAGGACTTAAATAAAACCCATGAGAACCGTTGAGAGTCAACCCACAGTTGCATTCATAAGACATAAAGGAATGAAGTAATGCACAAATCATGAATTAATTCATGCATGAATTCATAATTCATGTAGTATTACCATAACTTTAGTTCAAGCCTGTGGATGCAGTTCCAAATCATTTGTTTAGTGCCATGCAATGAAAAATACCTTTTCACAAAGTTTTTCACAAGTTCAGTGGGTGCATTTTCCAAAAGAATGCTTTAATTCTGAAAAATAAAGTTGGTCCCACACAAAACTCACTCAGTGTCTTTTAATAGCCTATTATTTCTTAGATATGTAGGCTAGCAATAAAATTCATGAATATTAACTGAGATACCCCATTATGTTGTGAGCAGTAGGCCTATGTGTGCTGTTGGCAAAATTATGTCTAATCTGTCTGTGTCTATCTGACCTGGGCTGGCACATGTTCACGTTAAAAAGCGTGTGCGTGCACGAGCACTATGGTCACGCGCAAAGTGTCCCGGTTTTAGTCCCGGGAAATTGGGTCACCCTAATTTAAAACCAAAACACTGGCACAGAGTTGGTAGCCTATTAGTCTCGCTTTGCCAGGCCCTCCTCCAAACCAAAGCGCACTGAAGGAGGGTCTGGCTACACCAAAACGTGAGGTGCACTGCCATTTTTGTTTAAGACTCCCCAATCAGACCAGTTGCATCTTTTTGTTATTCTTGCTAGTCAACCATCGATTCACCTGGCCTTAGCCAACCAGTAGTTTGCTGGCAGTTAGCATGAGATACAGACTTTACAACACTGGGTAAATGGGCCGAACTGTCCTGGTTCATTGATTGATTGATTCATTCATTGAGTGATGATACAGTAAACTCAATATGTTACAATGTTGAGATAAATAGTTCTTGACTCAAATGGCGAAAAAATGGGTTGCCAGTGTGTCTGCAGGATGAACACATAGAGTATTTGACATGTGAAGGAACCTGAACATACAAGATTGTGCAAGTCTATTCTGCCGAAAGCAGTTGGTTTAGGTTGAACATTATCTTGCTTGTAGCAACCACTACTGGCAGAGTTCAATAGCAGTTACAGGGTGCGTTCCGATCATGCAGTTCCCTGCAAAATGGACTGCACAGGGTATTCAGCCATGTCAAGTAAGATTCCAAACTGTAGGGAGAAAACATGCTCAGTTCAAAGAGAACTGTGAATTGTGTAGGGAAGAACTGATCAACGGCTCATCACATCACCAGAAGTTGACGAGCAAGATAGATGACCCATTAGCCTCACTGGAATAACACTATCCGTTTTTGTTTCAATAGGTTATTTCAGTAGTGTAAAATTTCCACAGCAGCAACATCCAAGGTGTTTACATAACTTGTGAATAAATGTGATTTGATTATTTTACAAGATGTACAGTGTCATTTTTAGCGAGGATCAGTGACTGATGGGTAATCCTGCTTGTCAACTTCCGGCAATGTGATGAACCGTTGTGCAGTTCTTTCCTACACAGTTCACACTTTCCTCTGAGCTCCCTATGGTTTGGAATCTTACTTAACATTGCTGAATACCCTGTGCAGTCCACTTCGCAGAGAAGTACTAGGCGATCGGAACACACCCACAACAGTTTAATTGACATTGTTACATCCTCCATTTTGTCAGATCTGTGACCAAACACATGTTCATATAGTCGTTCACTGATGATACTTTGTTTCTTCTGGCATTTATGTTGTCACTGTACTATAATTCCTTTGGTCTAATTCTTTTGGATGGTATTTCATTTTTCTGATTTCTAATCCCCATTATTGTCCTATAATAATAGTTTTACAATCACTTTCAGTAAAAACCTCAAAAGGCCAACTGCTGTTTTCAGTGTATTTCACTCGCAGCAAACCTACAAACATAGTAATAGAAAGCTTTATCCTTTTTCAGTTCTGTATTAGACATAAACATTTTATAGCACAATTTACAGGTTATAGCACAAACACTGATAAAAGGTGACTGGTCAGGTGTGACAACGTGGTGTCTTGTGGAGTGAGATGTTCATGTATAAATCAATAACATAACTGTCTTAAAGTATAATGTTTAACCATTAAGGGTCCAAGTAACATTGTGTGCCTTGGAACTTGGTTTGCATGACTGAAATCATTTCCAGCCTTTTTTCTGTCATATGTGTGCTATAGAGAGGATGGTACTAAGAGTCACTGAGGAGGTCCAGGGTTTAATGTATGTGTCTGAATTTATGTTCAAGCTCAGGAATAAATGTAAGTGAATGGTTAGAGACACAAGCACAAAGGCTGAACCCTGATGGCTGTGTGTTCATGGGGAGAGCTGATGTTAATGGTATCACAGTATTTATTTATGGAGTAATACTGAGTTGTACCACCCTTGATGTGAAAATTATCTTACAGTGTGAAATATTGCTTTAATACTAAAACAACAAATTGTCCCTGAATGCCTTTTATGATGTCATTATGAAGATAACTCTGGGCGTCTGTGACACCATCTGGAGTGAGTGTAGATCCACTCTGGTGGTAGCCTACAGCAGGGTCACAGGGGTCAGGGTAAGGCTTTGTTTGTCCAACCACCCCTCCACCAGCCCATCCTCCCAAAGGGCAGGGTAATCAAAATGTTCACTTTTCTTCATGTGGCCAACGATCAGTGATGGTGTAATGGTGAAGAATGTGTGAATATAGGTGTGTGTTCTTATAAAAAGTTAAAACAAAGATCGATAATTTGCAGTTTTCTTTATAGTTTCATCATGTGTTGGGTTAGGAGGTCAGACAAAGGAATTGAGGAGTCTCAATTGTAACCATAACCAATTGTAAACCCACCATAAATTCCAATTGTCAAAAGCTGGAATGACTGGTGTAACAAAGTCTAATGTGTCAAGAAGGCACTTATTCAAGTGGGATAAATGGCAAGAGCCGATCCTCTGTTGCAAATATTCAGTTAATCTCATCATGGCATTAGTTTAGAATTGAATTAAATTACTCAATGAGACAGACATAGTTTAGCCAGTTCTGTAAATGAATAACTCTGTGTAGGGGACATATCACCCCAAACTTAAAACAACACAGCACTTTCTTTTTCATAAGCCATTTGATTTCATTTGAATCTCTGAAGTTATGATTCACTTGCTAATTATTGGCCTGGTCCCCAGTGTGCAAGATGTGACTGCTGCACCTGCCTCATGATAAAAATTGGATGAAAACCTGAAATAGCAACACAGTATTACATAAAACATGTAATATCAAGGTGTAAGAAGAAAAATTTACACTTTCACGAGAGTCAATGCAGTGTGGGCAAAGAAGGAAGAATAGCAAGTGGAAGAAAAGTCTGAAAAGGGGAAGAAAACGGAAAAATGGATGATGAGGCTATTTAGCTGACACTTTTATGAATGAGTATCATTTTGAAAAACTTCAACTGCTAGAGGCTTATGAGAACAATTGAACTACTCAGCCATTCATCTATACAGTATGCAGCTTTGTTTTAGTTGTGTGTGTGATGTTTAAAGTCTTGAAAAGTATTTTATACTGTAAAAATCTCATCCTATCCCCCAAATTGTAAAATTCTTTCTCATAATATTATTAACTGCTGCTTGTTCCATCTGGAAAGAAAACAAAACAAAAGTCACTGAGAAAACTGACACATTGTTGGTTTTGGCCGTGGGATTTGTTGACTGTAAGAAAGCTAGCCTTATGCTTTAACTTAATTTCATTCAAGAGTTTAAATGACATGTCAGCAGTCGTACTGTGAAGATGTGTTCTCTGAGAACGGTGACTTGCAAACACTTGCTCTTTTTGCGAATAAAAAACAATACTAGCAGAAAGCACAAACTATTAAATGCAATAAATAATTATTACAATTTTAGTGATTTAATATATCAACATGTAACGCTCTAAAGGCTAAATAGGTCTTGACTAAACCACTTTGGAGTGTCATGTGACAGAGAAGTGGTCTAACAAGTGTTCTGAAAACAAGGAAGAAAAGTCTTGAAAGGGGAAGAAAACAGAGGTAAAGGTCAGCGGGAGCATTTAGGGGATAAGGCTTAAAAGACAGAGCTTGACAGGTGCAATCAGATGTGTCACACAGCCGTGGCAAAGTGGATGTCAGTGCAGCAGCGGGGGGGCTACTATAAGCATGTCACCACCAATAGGGAGAGTAGAATAAGAGCTGTAGAGTGTTTGGCAGCAGGGAGTGTTCGTGCCTCTCCACAGTGAGCCCATTACAGTTGTCGAGGCCGTATATGATTGAGGCCACAAACACAGGTGGCACTGACAGAACTAAAGCATGTGAGAGGGAGTGGGTGATCCAGCAGCTTCATGCAAATCAGCTATTTGTGAATGAACAGATCAGGTAAAGGGTCATGTTTGGATCTGCTGATGATAGGAGTGAGCTTTCTAGCGACTTGGACTTGACTTGGCTTGACTAGCGCAATTTGTTGCCACTTAACTTGTTCGTGCCTGCCGGTTTAATAAGCAGATGTTGTGTCAGAGATAAAGCTTTAGTTATGAGCAGTGGTTAGGTCACCGGGGTCACAAATACAATCTGCCTTTGTGTAGAGGTAACAGGCTTCCTCTGGGCCCCTCGAGCCCCTTAGACCGCAGAGAATGTGTTCAAGACGTGTTGGGCTGACAGACATGCAACTTCTCTATGATAGTTGTGTAGGAATGTGGTTATAAAATACTGAGGTAGGTTCTATGCATTAACTTCTACTTCAATGTATTTATCACATTTAATTTGAAGCTATTTCAATTTTGTCCAGCACACCCACAATTCACAAAATAATATCCAGATAATTTGCTCTCCAAATACAGAAAATGATTGAAGCTGTACACAAATTGTAGTAGCTTGTATCATTTTTTAGCGTGCAGAGATTCATTAAAAATCCTTATTAAGGCAGGTTTACTACAATATATAATATGCAGATGAAGCGTTGGTAATAATCAGCTCCTCTATCACCTGCAGAGTCAGTTCAACAACTTGCAGACTAAAACACTGCTGATAAAAAAAGAAGAAAAGCCAAATGCAGCCAAATGCAGCCAACATGGACGTATGTGTTCTCTGCTCCCCCCTCTTTGGTTGATGATGAAATTTGCAAGTTGAAATCTACACGAAACAATAAAGGATGATTGCAGCGTTTGAAATGTTTAGTGTTTGTTGTTTAGAGCACACACACACACACACACACACACACACACACACACACACACACACACACACACACACACACACACACACACACACACACACACACACACACACACACACACACACACCTGTGTAACATACCTCAGTTGGGGTTCGAACCTACATCTCCACCTACCTCCGGAACCAAAACAAAGTATGCAGACTGAAACAGATTCACACTGACAAACTGACAAAATGTAATTCTTCTATGTGGGAAACTTGTTCAGTTCAGTCCAATTCACTTCACAGAGTCTTGAGCTGGTACAGAATAAGCATTGTAGTCTGAAGGTTGTGGGTTCAAATCCCAGCTCCATTGTTAGTGTTTTTATTGGTTGTTTTTGTCAACCCTCAGAGGACTGTTTCATAATTCATAATTCATCATTTCTGAACCAGAATCAGTCTGTTTCATAAAGACACTGAAATTACAGTATATTGCACGTTCAAATCAATGTGGCTAATTGCATTTTTCAATAAATATGTCAGATTTGACCAATGCTGTAAGGACGCTCAAATTTGTCCACTAAATGTGGAAGAGAGATCCAAAGGGGCAGCCCTATCTATTCTCATCAAGTCCAATATTCCCTTCTCTTTTAGCTCTGTTTTTGGTCTCCACCAACTCCTGAGGGAAATATCTGGCTCTTTAGCTGCTAAATGTTCCAATATGTTCACCAGCTAATTTTTAAGCTTTCTTTCTGAAAACAGCTGCTTACTGCGGCTGAAAATGACGCTATGAGAGCAATGAGAGCGATACAAAACAGTAAAATTGTGGGTCAAACAGCTAACAATAAGCTGAACCTCACTATAGACCCTTTGCAAACACGTGACCACGACCACATGACGACGCCATGATGGACAGCAAAATCACCGGCAATAACAAGCTAAACAGTGTTGTAGATGAGCGGAAAGTTTCATAGTTTCAATCAGTTTGAAATACATAACACTAAATAAACTGTATTTATGGCTTTATGGCTTATTCTATTGAACAACAAGTTGTCGTGCCGTTATTGGTCAAGGTAGGGCATCTGGTAGGTGCTCACAAAGAGCAGTATTTGGAGAAGTTGGAGATAGCAGGATTGGATACCGACCCTTAATTCTTCCTCCCTCCGTTTTCACGGACCTCATTAAATCGCCGAGTCCGCCGACTTCAGTCCACATGACCTGTACCACTATGTGGTAAACGGGGTATCCCCATATACTGGTGCTGATCTCAAAGCTTTTAAAAGTCTGGATGCTTACCAGTTCTTTGTAGCTGGCTGGGTTACAGGTACACGATGCTACGCTAACGGCAGGGGGCGGTACCGCAAAGATAAGACATCAATCTAGGGTTTATTTTGTACATCTATACATCTATTCTTTACTTAAGTAAAGATTTAGCTATATAACACGTAGCCCATGTTTTTAGAGGACATGGTCGGTCGTGGCTACCCATATACCGTTGTTCACTAGGTATGCCAATGCAACTTTCTAATGGATGAACGCATCCCAACTCTGAGAAGTGCAGTCATTAATTATCTATCACACATTAATCCATGCAGTAAATCAAGGAGTGTCTATGATCAGTAGTAACCACACATAATTGTAACATCTAGCCATCTTCTTATCTGTGATTATATTCGCTGTGTAGCCTATGTTAAGATTTGACTGGTGGATATTACAACGCGATGGGCAGCAGCTAGCGAGCAGTCCAAAGCTAGCTGCAGCTAGCTCGTCAGCTAGCCAGGGTAGGAGCTCCGCATGGATCAAGGGAACGGCTTTCTTTTTTGGATATGTAGCTAGGTCAGTGAATAACCGATGTTAGTTATGTGGGTCATCATTGGACCTGTTAGCAGGAACAGCTGGTTAGCACAGCAGCTAGCTAGCTGGTTGAGGATAATTTTATTTATCACTCATTTAAAACAGAAAGGCAATACATACACATGCTTGTGTTGGTGAGGATTACTCTGCAGATTGTGAATGTGAGAACACAAACACGTACAAAAACGTACGGGTTTAGCTTGCCGTCCGTCTACAGCATAGTTCTTCCGCCGTCCGTCATGGCGTTCATAATTCGCGCGAGTGGAGCGTGACGTCACGTGCAAAGGGTCTATAAAGCTCCGTAAAGCCGATTGAGATAATGATTCCCTGTAGTGTGTTACTATCAGAGACTGCTTTCACGTTGTCAATTAATACAGTCTTGTTCTAAAAATATTGATCATAGCAACTTTAACATCAACACACACACACACACACACACACACACACACACACACACACACACACACACACACACACACACACACACACACACACACACAAAAGCTTAGTTTATTGGCTGCTCTCTGGCTCTTCTCCTTGTAGTGTGCGCTCATTTACACCCCCTCATGGATTGACAAAGAAAATTTTGCTGAGAGAAGGGTGGAGGCTGCCTCTCCAGCTCACACTGACACTAATCCAGTGTCAATCGAGTTCACGTGGCGAGGGAATGAGCTTGCACACTTTGGAGGAGAGGGGTCTGCAGTGAGCCAGAACTACGGCCCTTATCTCTCTGTCATTGTCCCTCCCTCCCCCCCTCTCTTCATGATTAACCAGACTCATCGCCCTCTATGGCCCGTCGTTTCCTGTTACTTAGTTACCAGTTGCCATGATTTGCCTGGGCCGCTTGTGTTTCCATGGCGACTGTGCCCATTCTGTCGTCTCCTGGCTTGCCTCTTGGCTGTGCTGTCCCGATGGCCTGTAGCCACCCCGGGCTCTGACCCACAGCTCTCTGCCTTCATGGCTCATGGTCCCATACGGCTGTCAGTGTGTGTTCACGTCGCACTGCAGCCCCTCACCATGCCAGACTCAATGCAACTTCTGGCTGGTCGGTATTGTGGCTGACTGAGCAGACAAAGAGACAGTTGATATAATAGATAATAAATATGCAGTCAGCATGCTCCCTCTCTCTTTGACACAGCTACATCTCATCACACATCGAACATCAGTGTATGAAGAGAACAAACCACTGTCATGTTTGTCTGAAAGGGTGAGTTCACCCAAATCACACAAAAAAGAACAAGAAACAACATATGTCTCCTGTTGAAAGGTCCTATATGTTTTTCTTCTTTCTTTCCAATGAAATCATTTAGGCTTCCTATACATTTTTAAAAATTGTATAAGACTTCTATCTCCTTTATAAGAAAAGTGTTTAGTTCTTATGGGATTTTCCTGGATGTCCTGGATATATGTTTTGTTTTCTTCTTGTGGATCTTACATATGTTCCAGAAGTCATATAACACTTTCTTTCATCTTAATTGAGAATTAGCAATACGACTATTAATCCTTACTGAAAATAAACTAGGCTATGATGGAGTCCTGTAAAGGTTTGGGACACCACTTGCACCATATATGTGCTTGATTTGGCCGGTTAAGGATTACATTTAAGCCCTTAAATGTATGCCTGTCACCATCATATAATTATGGGTTCTGTTTAAAAGATAGGCCTACAGTACAGGTTTGGTCGAATGAATGACAATTACAATACATTTTTAACAATCAGATTGCAATAACATACAATAAAAGAAAAAGAAGAAGAAAAGAAACATTTTTAGAGTTACATTTTTCCAATTTTCTTATTTGGCCTGCAGAACCAGAATACATGACACTTAATCATCACATTTAGAGACTTACATATGAATGTATTGTTATATTATTGAACTGTATGGCTGGATATCAGACAGAACCTCACTATAGACCCTTTGCAAACATGTGCTAAAAACACTAAAAAATGACTAGATATCACTAGTGGTAAGTGGAAAATGATTTGATTTGAGTGAACTGGCCCTTTAATCTACAAAGTAGCATACTGTGCCATATGTCAGAATATTTCAATATAAATATTACAACTGAGACAAACAAATCATGCAGTTACCTGAAACAAAGAGGTATGTTACTGATGTTGTGGTCTCGTGTTGGACCGGTCCGGTTCAGGATGGGTCACACAAAGGAGGCGCAGTTTTCAGCTCCGCCATCAGGAGGCAGTACTGATCAAATTGTCACTGAGACTTTATCACTCTCTGAGAGCAACACCAGGCTGAGGAGGGTACATTTGTCACTCTAACTGAGACTGATTCACCACCACTGTCTGTCTCTCATACTCCTATTCAGTCTCACAGCACTGCGTCACTGTCTGTCTCTCTGTTTACTGTGTATACCCTTAAGCCCTGTTTAGGTTGTTTCACCTCCTCCGAGAGTGATTATGTTTGTTTACAGTATTTTCTCTTTACAGCTATAGATCTGCAGACATCCTTTTTGTTCGCAGTGTAATTGTAAATACCCCCAAGGAACAAACTTTGAGTGTGGCTACTCAGTGATCCCATCAGTGGTCGAAATTAACTTAATACTGAAGTACATTTACTCAAGTATTGATACATGAGTATTGAGTATTTACATTTTGTGCTACTTTATACTTCAATTCCACTACATTTTAGGGGCAAATATTGTACTTCTAGGCCTATAGTTGCTTTGCAGATTATGTTACAATCAAAACATATGATGAACAGGTATAATATGATCCATTGGTTTCAATTCAACTTTTGAACTAAAATGCATAATACAAATACAAAAAATATATAAATAGAAGTAAAAAGTAAAGTATTACTTAAAATATTTCTTAGCCAAAATAAATACACAACACAACACAAAAATGGACAAAAACTAATTTTGACGATCTTGAACAACAGGATTTGCATAATAATCCAGAAATATATCTATAATAATGTAAAATTTTCAAACAGGTCTTTAAGTAATTTTACTTTTACTACTTTAAATAGATTCTGAATGCTTTTACTTGTAACAGTATTTTTTTTTACACTGTTGTATTACAACTTCTACTTAAAGGGGCACTCCAGCAATTTAGTATTGCACTTCCATAAAGATGGGGGACTTACAAGAGACAGATAAAAAACAACAACTAACTTCTAAATCGAGCCGAGATATCCAGACTTTTAGTCCTCAGTACAGCTCAAACTCCATGTACACTGGATCCTAGATTACCCATAATGCAACTCAATGGCTTCTTTCATTAAACTTTACCAGATAATGTGACGACCATAGGTTTACATTATGACCACGTGACAGAATTTTAAGCTCTGTGATCGGATACTTCTTGCCGAAATGCACCTTGGGAGGCGTAGTTATCTTCTTCCCCTGTACCTTATTTGCTTTTTTAACAAAGAACCAGATATTTTGAGAGAGTTTCATACTGTAGAAGTTATCCAATGGTGAGTCTCATAACAATGTCTATGGGGAAATTTAATGGGACTTATATTTCTGGAACCAGGGGCAACAGAATGATCTCCTACTTCACAAACAAAACAAAATCACAGAAGCCATTTCTCAGGCTGAGTAGTATTATCACTTGTAAAATCAATTAAATGGCCCTTTAAGAAAAGGATCGGAATACCTCTTCCACCACTATTCCAGAGGTGAGTGGGGTGCAGGTCAGAGTGCATGAAGATGGGTGTGACGCTGCTGTCATCAGGCCTGTTTTTAAGTGAGGGGTTTTATTTTTGAGGGTGGAGTTATCGCAATGCGAGACAGTCCTTGCTGTGGCCCTCCAGGACAGAAGTTGTCCACCTCATGGTGAAAGAAAAACGCTCAGTGGGGGATTGTGAGCGTAATTACAGCAGTTTTGCCTCATTAAGAGTGAGGAGGCGTGACCCTGCCTACAGGTCTGACAGCTGAACCACACGGATGGCGGCACTGAGAGATGATCTCAGGGATCGCTGCATTACAGGAGAGCCATCTGAGTCCTGTGTGTGTATATATATATATATATATATATATATATATATATATATATATATATATATATATGTATGTGTGTGTGTGTGTGTGTGTGTGTGTGTGTGTGTGTGTTTTGTCCAATGGTTGATGAAGTATTTGGATCATAAAGTCAAAGTACTGATTAGGCAGATAATAGCCCCTGAGAGTGTTATATGATATTGTAGCTGGGGTTGGGATCCCTCAAGGGGTCCCACGATAATTCTGAGGGGTCACCAGGTGATTTAAGGCAGTCATTTAAAAAAAAATCTGTTACAAAAATGTGTTTATATTTTCTTGATTTTCTCTAAAACTATAACACATCATACTGGATACTTCCACCTCCTCAGATCTCTAAAATCCCTTCTAATATAACAAAGCCAATATGAAGAAATCACTGGGTTAAAAATTTACCCATACTGGGTTAACTTTACCAAGTCGCTGTTATGACCTGTTAGAATTATTATTATTATGCAGCAGGTCTTCTTATTCACTGTTCGCATTTATACCTAAGAGAAATAATGCACTATAATTAGTATAACCCACGTAATAGTGAGCCAGGACGTGCAGGGCTGCCTCTATAAGGAGGAAGTCAGGTGATGTAGTATAACAAAATAAGGTTAGTATGACCATATTAAGTTCATGAGGAGTCACAATTAAACATGGATAAATTTGAAGGCATTACTTGCCAAAAAGATGGGGAACCTGCTAGTCGAGATGCAACTAATTTTGACTGATTTCTGTTGGCTGGTTTAATTTATAATAACGCTTCATATGTGATAAGCTGATCATATGTTTTGTTTGTAAAATCAACATCTGCAAAGTAACATGATATCTGAAGATAAATGTAGCAGAGTATAAAGTGTAAAACTACCTTCTGAAATCTAGTACAAGTAGCAAAATGGCAGTATTTATGTTAGTACCTCAAAATTGTACAGTAAGTAAGTAAATGTACTTTCCACTACTGGTTCATCATTTGTAGCTTTTTGTTTGTTGTAAACCAAACCTTTCAGAATAAGAGCATGTGTTGAGATGTTTCCTTCCCTGAGGGATGGATGGGGAAGCCCTGGAGCTCATCCTGCATGCAGGCCAGTCCTGAGAGAAGACACGAGATCAAATGATGAAATGAAATGAAATAGCATGCAAAGGCTTTGGCCATTCACCACACACACACACACACACACACACACACACACACACACACACACACACACACACACACACACACACACACACACACACACACACACACACGTGAATTCAGTCGATCTGTCATTCAGTCGGGGTGGGGTTTTTTTTCTGTCCGTTGTCTGAGTCAGGATGGAGAGATGAGGACGGGGCATCCCACTCACCCTGGCCGGAGACACTGCTGCGCTGCTGTCATGGCAACAGCAGCAGTCACCACCGCCAGCATGGGCCTATAATGCACAGGCCAGGAGGATTCACACACACACACACACACACACACACACACACACACACACACACACACACACACACACACACACGCGCGCGCGCGCCACATGACACAAACATGACACCCCACAGGACACAAATCCGTTTTTTTGCCAAATAGCCATTTACACAGAAGAGTTACAATGTGTGTGTGTGTGTGTGTGTGTGTGTGTGTGTGTGTGTGTGTGTGTGTGTGTGTGTGGTGGACATGCTACACAATAAGTAGGTCTGTAAACTGTTATATGAGGATATTGTGTTTTTCAGAGGTTGTTTGCCTCGTGACTGTAACCACATTTATTGGGCTAGGCCTACATCAAAATGTTGCTTGTATCTGCAAAAAAGTGTTTCCGATTTAAAAGGAAATTGTGTAATGAGGATATTCTTCCCCACCCTCTTTTATCTTCCTCGTCTCCAAATCGGACATTTTCTCACTGCGTCTGGGCAACATAAACGTTACTTGTAAACCGCAGCTTTCCTGCAAATTAATTGTTACAGTTACAGTGTAATGCAGATAAGTGTTTTTACGGGATAGAAAGAGCAGACAGTGCAAGCCTGAATCACATTCAACACAACACAACAGGTGTGAAGAGCAGAAACATTCCCAGGTGGCGCATGTTGATATGTGGCCACAGGAGCACAATGTGAGCATCTTTGCGCTTTTTTTTTAAAGGGTTGAGCAACCCGCATCCGAAAATAGGGTTGGCTGTTAGAAAGTAGGTCGATAGGAACTGAGAGCAACGTTTGTTTCCACGCTTTTGTCTGTGTTCTTTGTTGTTTAGCGAGGACTGTGGTTTTTTTCATAGCCTACCCTTTAGTGAAGAGCGTTTTACGCACAGGTGGGAGATGCCCGTTTAGCGTACTGTAGGACAGCCCCCCTCTCTGCTCCTCAGCGGATGATGTGAGGAAGTGACATTTTTCACCGCTGCGGTTCGGGACAGCACTGCTCCGCTGCAAACAGGTGTGCTACCGTCCGGGTCACTTTTGCTGGGAAAGCACGGATAGGCAGCGTCCCAAAACCAGAACCAAGCCTTCTTGACACGGGGCAGCGGGGACCACAGGAGGAGAATCAACCCGGTCAAGTCTTTATTAGCCTGGGCTGTTTGAACGGGTTCAGACAGAGAGAGAGAGAGAGAGAGAGAGAGAGAGAGAGAGAGAGAGATGGCAACGAAAAAGGCGTGCGTGGATGCGCCCAAAAGGAGCCGGAGTCCGGTCGTGTTGGAGGCGGAGATGTTCAGTGAATTTCAGGACTGGTGTCTCCGGACTTATGGAGACTCCGGTAAAACAAAGACCGTCACCCGGCGAAAATATAACAAAATCATGCAGACACTGTTGCAGAACGACGAGATGGATGGCGTTTATATCGACAACAGCCACATCAACGCCAAATTCAAATTTTGGGTGAAGTCTAAAGGATTTCAGGTCGGGACCAACGTGTTGGGAGAGCACAACAAGAAAGGAGCTCCGGGGAAACCCGTCCTATATGTCCCGGTCAAGACAACGGTAGGCTAAAGTGTGTGTGTGTGTGTGTGTGTGTGTGTGTGTGTGTGTGTGTGTGTGTGTGTGTGTGTGTGTGTGCGCGCGCGTGTGTAGGCTCTGTGTGTGTGTGACAGAGAGACAAGGTGCGTGTACACGCGCACGAGATGTCCAGTTGCCGCCTGTAAGTTATCATTATTTCAGGCTGCACACATGCACCTGCCACGTGAATAAAATTACAACTTATAATCTTTTGTCGTCCCGGCTCGCCCTCGTCTTTCCTGATAAAGCTTCACTTTGTCCACATCCCAACCAGAACAGCCCTACTCTCATCACTTGCTGCCATAGCAACGCGGGTGCCTCCTGGCAATCGCGATTTGAAAAGGTAGGCTATCATGCATAGCCATCTCGCCAGTGAGGTTGAAGTCCTGTTCACCGTGCGGCACGCTCCCGGGTGCAAAGCACGAGATAATTGACTATTGACAACATTTAGTTAGATCCGTGCTGTTCAGGTCTCCCTGTTGCCCGATACGGTGATGCTGTGTTTGCCCGCGCGTGGATGCAACGGCATGTTCGTGGGTCGGGTATGTCAGGGTAGCCTATTCCGGTGTGTGCTCCGAGATGGACTACAGGCCATTAACGCCAACTTAGATCATGTCTGATTCACCTCTCTGCATGTGCGCTCAGCAGGTTTGATTGTCAGCGATTCATCAAATGACACGCGCCCTCACTGTCCCATCTAAACCGAGCAAACCGGACTGTGTCGCGTGCGCTGGCTAAATTAATTCGTCTTCCTTTGAGAGAGCAAAGATAGGGATTAAAACGTTAAAATATCTGTCTTTTAAAAAAAATAAAAATATCATTGTGTGGCAGACAGTCTGAGTAGGCTACCAGTGTTTGCACCGCACTTTTCATTGTCCTGGTCCTGGGCAGGATGCGGATCGATTGGCAGGCACTCGTTGCTCTGGCAACACCTGTGTAGTCCAGGATAGTCTGCCTCTGCCGCATTTTATTATGTGCGCTAAGACATTAAGCCTCATAACCCCGTTTAAGGCTGTGTTTGCAAGAGAAACATTTTTTTATTTTTTTTATTTAATATCTGCATTTGATGGAGCTGCGCGTAATTGGTCACCACGTGAGGGGCTGTGGCGGAAACAAAAGGATCTGCCCGGGACTGATAGCGACATAAGCCCACAGTCAGTGCTCAGACTTCACTTCTACATGTCTCCGGATGTCTCTACATGTCTCGGGGTGAGATAGTTATTGAGTGTAAAGGAAGTCAGGTCACCATTACACACTGTACATAACTGAGGCTGCAGGTGTGTCAGGGGTTAAATCACATATTCTTCTTTTCTCCAAGATAAACAAGTACATGGTGAACTGTCAGCAGTGCAGCTCTCACCATGTCTGTATGGTGTTTGGGCCTGCTGTGCCAGAAAGGAGACAACCACCATTTTAAATAAGCGCCTTAAGGGAATACTCTCCCCCCACCTGCCCTGCTGGGACAGAGTCTCTCTGGACCTCAAAGAGCAGAAGCACATTTTCTGTTAACAAACTAGAGGATATATTAGAACAGATTACAGGCTGAATGCTTTGATTTAGGTTTGAATAGCACTGATTCCCCCCCCCCCCCCCACAGGTGTTATACCTGTGTGAATGCGCAATTTAGATTTAAGCCAACTGCCTTTACAAAACTCCTCTAATATCCACTCAATATTATGTTTCCCTCTGGGCAAGAGGACAGGTGTGATCTGTCTCTGCAGGTGCAGGAAATGTGTTGTTGGATTAGCTTTTGTCTGTGGCTCTTGTCATTTCTTGTTTATATATATATTCTCATATGTCCTCTTGTCCGGTATATGTATCTATATAACATCCTCCAGGTGAGCCTGATTTTCCTGTGAGGCCCATCTAATATGAAATAATTCTCTGAGGTCTGTTTTGGGTTTTGGAGAGGCTGAGAAAGTCTAAGCTAATATCGTAAGGCAGGGCAAAGCATCCCCCTGACTCAGCTCCACTTGAGATATTTAAACAACAAACAAAACATCAGCCAACACAAGCGGCTTCAAATGATGAGTCAGAGGCAACAAATCAACCTATTGAAATGCATTTGACTGTTTTAGAAAGCAAAGTTTTTGATTCACTGTTTGTGGGCTTTATAAATAGGCCGTCCTGGGCCAGTGGAAAAGTGACACACACATGAGCAGACATACAAACACACGCGCACGCACACACGCGCGCACACACACACGTGTACACACAGACAGACAGACAGACACACACACAAACAAACACACGGACAGACAGACAGACAGACAGACAGACAGACACACACACACACACACACACACACACACACACACACACAATGGTCACTGCTTCCTCGTACGGCTGCAGGGCCGGGGGCGTGTCTCTGGAGCTCCAGCATTGGAAGCCCCGCTGCAGCTGCTCCCAGGGTGTGCCAAGTTTCTGTATGGGGGCAGGCATGGGGCTAAATGACGGGAGGCTGGGTGGGGGTAGGGATGATGGTGGCTGATGTGCAGACAGAGAAGGTCTCTTATATGTGTCAGTGAAGCATACAAGGCTGCTTAGTGTTTGACGGGACAGAAAGGCAGGGCACAGTAGCACACACTCAGTGTAGATGCCTTCTTTTCAAGCCAGGCGCAGAATTATGTTCTGTGTTTTCTGTCCATCTCTGATCTCCCTGCTCGTGCTGTCTCGCCCTCTTTCTGCACAACTCAGTGCTCAGAGAATCCAGCAGCCCTCAGTGTGGAGACGCAACCTTGTTTAGCTCTCATTATGTCTTGATTAGAGGACACTACAGAGGAGGAGGGGAACAGGACCAGAAACAGACACAGGGATGCACCACAGAATTGCACACTATCTGAGCGCACATACTTTAATGAGACAAGGGGAGTCAGGGTGCAGCCAGTTTCAAAAGAAACGCTTAAACGCCGCGTGCATTTGCTTTCCGGCTGACTTGAGCATTGTACGGAAAATGTAGAAGTACTGCGAGCTGTTGCTTTTTGTTGCCATGCCAACTGAAATCTGTAAATATCTCTGTTTGTCTCTTATAACTAGGTTTTGGTGGACACATGCGCGCACACACACACACACACACACACACACACACACACACACACACACACACACATGAATGTAACTGTTCTGAAACACTTCACATGATGCTCAGAAGTTAAAGTTGAATCGTGCATTATAGAGGAACTGTCACAAACTGTGAATCAACAGCAGCTTGTGTAAACCTTTATATGTTAACTAGTATGATTAGTCCAAAACTATTATTTACAATCTATCAGACCGAAAATAAATAGGCTAAGTGTCTATTGAATGTCAAGTGTGTGTCAAGCTGAATCGATTAACAGTCGATCAGCAGAAAATGTATCGACAACTAGGGCTGAAGCTAACAATTTATTATCGATCAATTTGTCGTTTATTTCCTCAATTTTATCTATAAAATGTTAGAAAAACATGTCCATCAGTTTCTAAAAGATCAATCTTAAGATGCTTAAAATGTCTTGTTTTGTCTGACCAACAGTCCAAAGCCCAAAGACATTCAATATACCTACTTACTTCAGAAGACAAAGGATAACAGGAAATATTCACATTTTAAGAAGCTGAGTAATTTGGCATTTTTTCATAAAAGAAAATGACTCAAAACAATCAATTGTCTATCAAAATAGTTGCAGATAGTTTTCTTTCAATCAACTTATCGATAATAATAATAATTTCCGCCATATTTTCAAGTAACAACATTTATTAGTTCCGGCTTCTCAAATGTGAGGATTTGCTGCTTTTCTTTGCCATATATGATAGTAAACTAAATAACTTTGGGTTTTGAGCAGAAATATAAGGAATTTGAAGATGTCACCTCGGGCCTTGGGAAGTTATAAAGAGCATTTATCAGTATATTCTGACATTTTATTAACAAAATGATTGGAATGGAGAAAATAATCGGCCTTAAAGTGATGAAATTAAACAGGGTTGCCACAGAAAGAGGTTTTCTGAATAGAGGATTTGATAAGGCTATCAATTAACAAACAAAGGTTTGTCTTGGGACGTCCTCTCCTGGTGTAGAAATTAGAAACCACTATTCCTAATCTGTGTCTTGGAA